>NW_023367368.1:0-120818 GCF_902167145.1 Zea mays
AACATATGTGGGGTGAGGTGTACGAGCCTCTGGTCGATCATCAATGGCCACACAACCCCCATTTTTGTCGAAAATAGCCATGAACGACCATTTTCAATGACACTGAAGGCTAACACCTACGGATTTTTGACCAAGAAATGGTCTCCACCAGAAATCCAAGAATGTGATCTATGGCAAGGAAACATATGTGGGGTGAGGTGTACGAGCCTCTGGTCGATGATCAATGGCCACACAACCCCCATTTTGCCGAAAATAGCCATGAACGACCATTTTCAATAATACCGAAGGCTAACACGTACGAGTATTTAACCAAGAAATGGTCTCCACCAGAAATCCAAGAATGTGATCTATGGCAAGGAAACATATGTGGGGTGAGGTTTATGAGCCTCTAGTCGATGATAAATGGCCACACAACCCCCATTTTTTATGAAAATAGCCAAGAGCGACCTGGAAAATAGCCATGAGCGACCATTTTCAATAATACTAGAGGCTAACACCTACGGATTTTAGGCCAAGAAATGGTCTCCACCAGAAATCCAAGAATGTGATCTACGACAAGGAAACATATGTGGGGTGAGGTGTATGAGCCTCTGGTCGACGATCAATGGCCACACAACCCCCATTTTGCCGAAAATAGCCATGAACGACCATTTTCAATAATACCGAAGGCTAACACGTACGAGTTTTTGACCAAGAAATGGTCTCCACCAAAAATCCAAGAATGTGATCTATGGCAAGGAAACATATGTGGGGTGAGATTTATGAGCCTCTAGTCGATGATAAATGGCCACACAACCCCCATTTTGCCGAAAATAGCCATGAATGACCATTTTCAATAATACCAAAGGCTAACACCTACGGATTTTTGACCAAGAAATGGTCTCCACCAGAAATCCAAGAATGTGATCTATGGCAAGGAAACATATGTGGGGTGAGGTGTATGAGCCTCTGGTCGACGATCAATGGCCACACAACCCTAATTTTTGTCGAAAATAGCCATGAACGACCATTTTCAATGACACTGAAGGCTAACACCTACGAATTTTTGACCAAGAAATGGTCTCCACCATAAATCCAAGAATGTGATCTATGGCAAGGAAACATAGGTGGGGTGAGGTGTATGAGCGTCTGGTCGATGATCAATGGCCACACAACCCCCATTTTTGTCGAAAATAGCCATGAACGACCATTTTCAATAATATCGAAGGCTAACACCTACGGATTTTTGACCAAGAAATGGTCTCCACCAGAAATCCAAGAATGTGATCTACGACAAGGAAACATATGTGGGGTGAGGTGTATGAGCCTCTGGTCGACGATCAATGGCCACACAACCCCCATTTTTGTCGAAAATAGCCATGAATGACCATTTTCAAAAATACCAAAGGCTAACACGTACGGATTTTTGACCAAGAAATGGTCTCCACCAGAAATCCAAGAATGTGATCTATGGCAAGGAAACATATGTGGGGTGAGGTGTATGAGCCTCTGGTCGATGATCAATGGCCACACAACCCCCATTTTTGTCGAAAATAGCCATGAATGACCATTTACAATAATACCGAAGGCTAACACCTACGGATTTTTGACCAAGAAATGGTCTCCACCAGAAATCCAAGAATGTGATCTATGGCAAGGAAACATATGTGGGGTGAGGTGTATGAGCCTCTGGTCGATGATCAATGGCCACACAACCCCCATTTTTGTCGAAAATAGCCATGAACGACCATTTTCAATAATACCGAAGGCTAACACGTACGAGTTTTTGACCAAGAAATGGTCTCCACCAAAAATCCAAGAATGTGATCTATGGCAAGGAAACATATGTGTAGTGAGGTGTACGAGCCTCTGGTCGATGATCAATGGCCACACAACCCCCATTTTTGTCGAAAATAGCCATGAATGACCATTTTCAATAATATCGAAGGCTAACACCTACGGATTTTTGACCAAGAAATGGTCTCCACCAGAAATCCAAGAATGTGATCTATGGCAAGGAAACATATGTGGGGTGAGGTGTACGAGCCTCTGGTCGATGATCAATGGCCACAGAACCCCCATTTTGCCGAAAATAGCCATGAACGACCATTTTCAATAATACCGAAGGCTAACACGTACGAGTTTTTGACCAAGAAATGGTCTCCACCAGAAATCCAAGAATGTGATCTATGGCAAGGAAACATATGTGGGGTGAGGTGTACGAGCCTCTGGTCGATGATCAATGGCCACACAACCCCCATTTTGCCGAAAATAGACATGAACGACCATTTTCAATAATACCGAAGGCTAACACATACCAGTTTTTAACCAAGAAATGGTCTCCACCAGAAATCCAAGAATGTGATCTATGGCAAGGAAACATATGTGGGGTGAGGTTTATGAGCCTCTAGTCGATGATAAATGGCCACACAACCCCCATTGTTTATGAAAATAGCCATGAGCGACCTTGAAAATAGCCATGAGCGACCATTTTCAATAATACAAGAGGCTAACACCTACGGATTTTAGACCAAGAAATGGTCTCCACCAGAAATCCAAGAATGTGATCTATGGCAAGGAAACATATGTGGGGTGAGGTGTATGAGCGTCTGGTCGATGATCAATGGCCACACAACCCCCATTTTTGTCGAAAATAGCCATGAACGACCATTTTCAATAATACCGAAGGCTAACACCTACGGATTTTTGACCAAGAAATTGTCTCCACCAGAAATCCAAGAATGTGATCTATGACAAGGAAACATATGTGGGGTGAGGTGTATGAGCCTCTGGTCGACGATCAATGGCCACACAACCCTAATTTTTGTCGAAAATAGCCATGAACGACCATTTTCAATGACACTGAAGGCTAACACCTACGGATTTTTGACCAAGAAATGGTCTCCACCAGAAATCCAAGAATGTGATCTACGACAAGGAAACATATGTGGGGTGAGGTGTATGAGCCTCTGGTCGACGATCAATGGCCACACAACCCCCATTTTGCCGAAAATAGCCATGAATGACCATTTTCAATAATATCGAAGGCTAACACCGACGGATTTTTGACCAAGAAATGGTCTCCACCAGAAATCCAAGAATGTGATCTACGACAAGGAAACATATGTGGGGTGAGGTGTATGAGCCTCTGGTCGACGATCAATGGCCACACAACCCCCATTTTGCCGAAAATAGCCATGAATGACCATTTTCAATAATACCGAAGGCTAACACGTACGAGTTTTTAACCAAGAAATGGTTTCCACCAGAAATCCAAGAATGTAATCTATGGCAAGGAAACATATGTGGGGTGAGGTTTATGAGCCTCTAGTCGATGATAAATGGCCACACAACCCCCATTTTTTTATGAAAATAGCCATGAGCGACCTTGAAAATAGCCATGAGCGACCATTTTCAATAATACTAGAGGCTAACACCTACGGATTTTAGACCAAGAAATGGTCTCCACCAGAAATCCAACAATGTGATCTATGGCAAGGAAACATATGTGGGGTGAGGTGTATGAGCGTCTGGTCGATGATCAATGGCCACACAACCCCCATTTTTGTCGAAAATAGCCATGAACGACCATTTTCAATAATACCGAAGGCTAACACGTACGAGGTTTTAACCAAGAAATGGTTTCCACCAGAAATCCAAGAATATAATCTATGGCAAGGAAACATATGTGGGGTGAGGTGTATGAGCCTCTGGTCGATGATCAATGGCCACACAACCCCCATTTTTGTTGAAAATAGCCATGAGCGACCATTTTCAATAATACCGAAGGCTAACACCTACGGATTTTAGGCCAAGAAATGGTCTCCACCAGAAATCCAAGAATCTGATCTATGGCAAGGAAACATATGTGGGGTGAGGTGTATGAGCGTCTGGTCGATGATCAATGGTGTGGCCATTGATCATCGACCAGAGGCTCATACACCTCACCCCACATATGTTTCCTTGCCATAGATCACATTCTTGGATTTCTGGTGGAGACCATTTCTTGGTCAAAAATCCGTAGGTGTTAGCCTTCGGTATTATTGTAAATGGTCATTCATGGCTATTTTCGACAAAAATGGGGGTTGTGTGGCCATTGATCATCGACCAGATGCTCATACACCTCACCCCACATATGTTTCCTTGCCATAGATCACATTCTTGGATTTCTGGTGGAGACCATTTCTTGGTTAAAAACTCGTACGTGTTAGCCTTCGGTATTATTGAAAATGGTCGTTCATGGCTATTTTCGGCAAAATGGTGGTTGTGTGGCCATTGATCATCGACTAGAGGCTCGTACACCTCACCCCACATATGTTTCCTTGCCATAGATCACATTCTTGGATTTCTGGTGGAGACCATTTCTTGGTTAAAAACTCGTACGTGTTAGCCTTCGGTATTATTGAAAATGGTCGTTCATGGCTATTTTCGGCAAAATGGGGGTTGTGTGGCCATTCATCATCGACCAGAGGCTCATAAACCTCACCCCACATATGTTTCCTTGCCATAGATTACATTCTTGGATTTCTGGTGGAAACCATTTCTTGGTTAAAAACTCGTACGTGTTAGCCTTCGTTATTATTGAAAATGGTCATTCATGGCTATTTTCGGCAAAATGGGGGTTGTGTGGCCATTGATCATCGACCAGAGGCTCGTACACCTCACCCCACATATGTTTCCTTGCCATAGATCACATTCTTGGATTTCTGGTGGAGACCATTTCTTGGTCAAAAATCCGTACGTGTTAGCCTTTGGTATTTTTGAAAATGGTCATTCATGGCTATTTTCGACAAAAATGGGGGTTGTGTGGCCATTGATCATCGACTAGAGGCTCATACACCTCACCCCACATATGTTTCCTTGCCATAGATCACATTCTTGGATTTCTGGTGGAGACCATTTCTTGGTCAAAAATTCGTAGGTGTTAGCCTTCGGTATTATTGAAAATGGTCATTCATGGCTATTTTCGACAAAAATGGGGGTTGTGTGGCCATTGATCATCGACCAGATGCTCATACACCTCACCCCACATATGTTTCCTTGCCATAGATCACATTCTTGGATTTCTGGTGGAGACCATTTCTTGGTCTAAAATCCGTAGGTGTTAGCCTCTAGTATTATTGAAAATGGTCGCTCATGGCTATTCTCAAGGTCGCTCATGGCTATTTTCATAAAAAATGAGGGTTGTGTGGCCATTTATCATCGACTAGAGGCTCATAAACCTCACCCCACATATGTTTCCTTGCCATAGATTACATTCTTGGATTTCTGGTGGAGACCATTTCTTGGTTAAAAACTCGTACGTGTTAGCCTTCGGTATTATTGAAAATGGTCATTCATCGCTATTTTCGGCAAAATGGGGGTTGTGTGGCCATTGATCGTCGACCAGAGGCTCATACACCTCACCCCACATATGTTTCCTTGCCATAGATCACATTCTTGGATTTCTGGTGGAGACCATTTCTTAGTCAACAATCCGTAGGTGTTAGCCTTCGGTATTATTGTAAATGGTCATTCATGGCTATTTTCGACAAAAATGGGGGTTGTGTGGCCATTGATCATCGACCAGAGGCTCATACACCTCACTACACATATGTTTCCTTGCCATAGATCACATTCTTGGATTTATGGTGGAGACCATTTCTTGGTCAAAAATCCGTAGGTGTTAGCCTTCAGTGTCATTGAAAATGGTCGTTCATGGCTATTTTCGACAAAAATTAGGGTTGTGTGGCCATTGATCGTCGACCAGAGGCTCATACACCTCACCCCACATATGTTTCCTTGCCATAGATCAAATTCTTGGATTTCTGGTGGAGACCATTTCTTGGTCAAAAATCCGTAGGTGTTAGCCTTCGGTATTATTGAAAATGGTCGTTCATGGCTATTTTCGACAAAAATGGGGGTTGTGTGGCCATTGATCATCGACCAGACGCTCATACACCTCACCCCACATATGTTTCCTTGCCATAGATCACATTCTTGGATTTCTAGTGGAGACCATTTCTTGGTTAAAAACT
Source organism: Zea mays (assembly GCF_902167145.1). Taxonomy (NCBI): domain Eukaryota; kingdom Viridiplantae; phylum Streptophyta; class Magnoliopsida; order Poales; family Poaceae; genus Zea; species Zea mays. Next base: position 5,997 of record NW_023367368.1, read on the forward strand.
CGTACGTGTTAGCCTTCGGTATTATTGAAAATGGTCATTCATGGCTATTTTCGGCAAAATGGGGGTTGTGTGGCCATTGATCATCGACCAGAGGCTCGTACACCTCACCCCACATATGTTTCCTTGCCATAGATCACATTCTTGGATTTCTGGTGGAGACCATTTCTTGGTTAAAAATCCGTACGTGTTAGCCTTTGGTATTTTTGAAAATGGTCATTCATGGCTATTTTCGACAAAAATGGGGGTTGTGTGGCCATTGATCATCGACTAGAGGCTCATACACCTCACCCCACATATGTTTCCTTGCCATAGATCACATTCTTGGATTTCTGGTGGAGACCATTTCTTGGTAAAAAATCCGTAGGTGTTAGCCTTCTGTATTATTGAAAATGGTCGTTCATGGCTATTTTCGACAAAAATGGGGGTTGTGTGGCCATTGATCATCGACCAGACGCTCATACACCTCACCCCACATATGTTTCCTTGCCATAGATCACATTCTTGGATTTCTGGTGGAGACCATTTCTTGGTCTAAAATCCGTAGGTGTTAGCCTCTAGTATTATTGAAAATGGTCGCTCATGGCTATTTTCAAGGTCGCTCATGGCTATTTTCATAAAAATGGGGGTTGTGTGGCCATTTATTATCGATTAGAGGCTCACAAACCTCACCCCACATATGTTTCATTGCCATAGATTACATTCTTGGATTTCTAGTGGAAACCATTTCTTGGTTAAAAACTCGTACTTGTTAGCCTTCGGTATTATTGAAAATGGTCATTCATGGCTATTTTCGGCAAAATGGGGGTTGTGTGGCCATTGATCGTCGACCAGAGGCTCATACACCTCACCCCACATATGTTTCCTTGTCGTAGATCACATTCTTGGATTTCTGGTGGAGACCATTTCTTGGTCAAAAATCCGTAGGTGTTAGCCTTCGATATTATTGAAAATGGTCATTCATGGCTATTTTCGGCAAAATGGGGGTTGTGTGGCCATTGATCGTCGACCAGAGGCTCATACACCTCACCCCACATATGTTTCCTTGTCGTAGATCACATTCTTGGATTTCTGGTGGAGACCATTTCTTGGTCAAAAATCCGTAGGTGTTAGCCTTCGATATTATTGAAAATGGTCGTTCATGGCTATTTTCGACAAAAATGGAGGTTGTGTGGCCATTGATCATCGACCAGAGGCTCATACACCTCACCCCACATATGTTTCCTTGCCATAGATCACATTCTTGGATTTCTGGTGGAGACCATTTCTTGGTCAAAAATCCGTAGGTGTTAGCCTTCGGTATTATTGAAAATGGTCGTTCATGGCTATTTTCGACAAAAATGGGGGTTGTGTGGCCATTGATCATCGACCAGACGCTCATACACCTCACCCCACATATGTTTCCTTGCCATAGATCACATTCTTGGATTTCTGGTGGAGACCATTTCTTGGTCTAAAATCCGTAGGTGTTAGCCTCTAGTATTATTGAAAATGGTCGCTCATGGCTATTTTCAAGGTCGCTCATGGCTATTTTCATAAAAAATGGGGGTTGTGTGGCCATTTATCATCGACTAGAGGCTCATAAACCTCACCCCACATATGTTTCCTTGCCATAGATTACATTCTTGGATTTCTGGTGGAAACCATTTCTTGGTTAAAAACTCGTACGTGTTAGTCTTCGGTATTATTGAAAATGGTCATTCATGGCTATTTTCGGCAAAATGGGGGTTGTGTGGCCATTGATCGTCGACCAGAGGCTCATACACCTCACCCCACATATGTTTCCTTGTCGTAGATCACATTCTTGGATTTCTGGTGGAGACCATTTCTTGGTCAAAAATCCGTAGGTGTTAGCCTTGGATATTATTGAAAATGGTCATTCATGGCTATTTTCGGCAAAATGGGGGTTGTGTGGCCATTGATCGTCGACCAGAGGCTCATACACCTCACCCCACATATGTTTCCTTGTCGTAGATCACATTCTTGGATTTCTGGTGGAGACCATTTCTTGGTCAAAAATCCGTAGGTGTTAGCCTTCGATATTATTGAAAATGGTCGTTCATGGCTATTTTCGACAAAAATGGGGGTTGTGTGGCCATTGATCATCGACCAGAGGCTCATACACCTTACCCCACATATGTTTCCTTGCCATAGATCACATTCTTGGATTTCTGGTGGAGACCATTTCTTGGTCAAAAATCCGTAGGTGTTAGCCTTCGGTATTATTGAAAATGGTCGTTCATGGCTATTTTCGACAAAAATGGGGGTTGTGTGGCCATTGATCATCGACCAGACGCTCATACACCTCACCCCACATATGTTTCCTTGCCATAGATCACATTCTTGGATTTCTGGTGGAGACCATTTCTTGGTCTAAAATCCGTAGGTGTTAGCCTCTAGTATTATTGAAAATGGTCGCTCATGGCTATTTTCAAGGTCGCTCATGGCTATTTTCATAAAAAATGGGGGTTGTGTGGCCATTGATCATCGACAAGAGGCTCATACGCCTCACCCCACATATGTTTCCTTGCCATAGATCACATTCTTGGATTTCTGGTGGAGACCATTTCTTGGTCAAAAATCCGTAGGTGTTAGCCTTCGGTATTATTGAAAATGGTCGTTCATGGCTATTTTCGACAAAAATGGGGGTTGTGTGGCCATTGATCATCGACCAGACGCTCATACACCTCACCCCACATATGTTTCCTTGCCATAGATCACATTCTTGGATTTCTGGTGGAGACCATTTCTTGGTCTAAAATCCGTAGGTGTTAGCCTCTAGTATTATTGAAAATGGTCGCTCATGGCTATTTTCAAGGTCGCTCATGGCTATTTTCATAAAAAATGGGGGTTGTGTGGCCATTTATCATCGACTAGAGGCTCATAAACCTCACCCCACATATGTTTCCTTGTCATAGATTACATTCTTGGATTTCTGGTGGAAACCATTTCTTGGTTAAAAACTCGTACGTGTTAGCCTTCAGTATTGTTGAAAATGGTCATTCATGGCTATTTTTGGCAAAATGGGGGTTGTGTGGCCATTGATCATCGACCAGAGGCTCGTACATCTCACCCCACATATGTTTCCTTGCCATAGATCACATTATTGGATTTCTGGTGGAGACCATTTCTTGGTCAAAAATTCGTACGTGTTAGCCTTTGGTATTTTTGAAAATGATCATTCATGGCTATTTTCGACAAAAATGGGGGTTGTGTGGCCATTGATCATCGACTAGAGGCTCATACACCTCACCCCACATATTTTTCCTTGCCATAGATCACATTCTTGGATTTCTGGTGGAGACCATTTCTTGGTCAAAAATCCGTAGGTGTTAGCCTTCGGTATTATTGAAAATGGTCATTCATGGCTATTTTCGACAAAAATGGGGGTTGTGTGGCCATTGATCATCGACCAGACGCTCATACACCTCACCCCACATATGTTTCCTTGCCATAGATCACATTCTTGGATTTCTGGTGGAGACCATTTCTTGGTCTAAAATCCGTAGGTGTTAGCCTCTAGTATTATTGAAAATGGTCGCTCATGGTTATTTTCAAGGTCGCTCATGGCTATTTTCATAAAAAATGGAGCTTGTGTGGCCATTTATCATCGACTAGAGGCTCATAAACCACACCCCACATATGTTTCCTTGCCATAGATTACATTCTTGGATTTCTGGTGGAGACCATTTCTTGGTTAAAAACTCGTACGTGTTAGCCTTCGGTATTATTGAAAATGGTCATTCATGGGTATTTTCGGCAAAATGGGGGTTGTGTGGCCATTGATCGTCGACTAGAGGCTCATACACCTCACCCCACATATGTTTCCTTGCCATAGATCATATTCTTGGATTTCTGGTGGAGACCATTTCTTGGTCAAAAATTCCGTAGGTGTTAGCCTTCGGTATTATTGTAAATGGTCATTGATGGCTATTTTCGACAAAAATGGGGGTTGTGTGGCCATTGATCATCGACCAGAGGCTCATACACCTCACTACACATATGTTTCTTGGTCAAAAATCCGTAGGTGTTAGCCTTCAATGTCATTGAAAATGGTCGTTCATGGCTATTTTCGACAAAAATTAGGGTTGTGTGGCCATTGATCGTCGACTAGAGGCTCATACACCTCACCCCACATATGTTTCCTTGCCATAGATCACATTCTTGGATTTCTGGTGGAGACCATTTCTTGGTCAAAAATCCGTAGGTGTTAGCCTTCGGTATTATTGAAAATGGTCGTTCATGGCTATTTTCGACAAAAATGGGGGTTGTGTGGCCATTGATCATCGACCAGACGCTCATACACCTCACCCCACATATGTTTCCTTGCCATAGATCACTTTCTTGGATTTCTGGTGGAGACCATTTCTTGGTTAAAAACTCGTACGTGTTAGCCTTCGGTATTATTGAAAATGGTCATTCATGGCTATTTTCGGCAAAATGGGGGTTGTGTGGCCATTGATCATCGACCGGAGGCTCGTACACCTCACCCCACATATGTTTCCTTGCCATAGATCACATTCTTGGATTTCTGGTGGAGACCATTTCTTGGTTAAAAATCCGTACGTGTTAGCCTTTGGTATTTTTGAAAATGGTCATTCATGGCTATTTTCGACAAAAATGGGGGTTGTGTGGCGATTGATCATCGACTAGAGGCTCATACACCTCACCCCACATATGTTTCCTTGCCATAGATCACATTCTTGGATTTCTGGTGGAGACCATTTCTTGGTAAAAAATCTGTAGGTGTTAGCCTTCGGTATTATTGAAAATGGTCGTTCATGGCTATTTTCGACAAAAATGGGGGTTGTGTGGCCATTGATCATCGACCAGACGCTCATACACCTCACCCACATATGTTTCCTTGCCATAGATCACATTCTTGGATTTCTGGTGGAGACCATTTCTTGGTCTAAAATCCGTAGGTGTTAGCCTCTAGTATTATTGAAAATGGTCGCTCATGGCTATTTTCAAGGTCGCTCATGGCTATTTTCATAAAAAATGGGGGTTGTGTGGCCATTTATCATCGACTAGAGGCTCATAAACCTCACCCCACATATGTTTCATTGCCATAGATTACATTCTTGGATTTCTGGTGGAAACCATTTCTTGGTTAAAAACTCGTACGTGTTAGCCTTCGGTATTATTGAAAATGGTCATTCATGGCTATTTTCGGCAAAATGGGGGTTGTGTGGCCATTGATCGTCGACCAGAGGCTCATACACCTCACCCCACATATCTTTCCTTGTCGTAGATCACATTCTTGGATTTCTGGTGGAGACCATTTCTTGGTCAAAAATCCGTAGGTGTTAGCCTTCGATATTATTGAAAATGGTCATTCATGGCTATTTTCGGCAAAATGGGGGTTGTGTGGCCATTGATCGTCGACCAGAGGCTCATACACCTCACCCCACATATGTTTCCTTGTCGTAGATCACATTCTTGGATTTCTGGTGGAGACCATTTCTTGGTCAAAAATCAGTAGGTGTTAGCCTTCGATATTATTGAAAATGGTCGTTCATGGCTATTTTCGACAAAAATGGAGGTTGTGTGGCCATTGATCATCGACCAGAGGCTCATACACCTCACCCCACATATGTTTCCTTGCCATAGATCACATTCTTGGATTTCTGGTGGAGACCATTTCTTGGTCAAAAATCCGTAGGTGTTAGCCTTCGGTATTATTGAAAATGGTCGTTCATGGCTATTTTCGACAAAAATGGGGGTTGTGTGGCCATTGATCATCGACCAGATGCTCATACACCTCACCCCACATATGTTTCCTTGCCATAGATCACATTCTTGGATTTCTGGTGGAGACCATTTCTTGGTCTAAAATCCGTAGGTGTTAGCCTCTAGTATTATTGAAAATGGTCGCTCATGGCTATTTTCAAGGTCGCTCATGGCTATTTTCATAAAAAATGGGGGTTGTGTGGCCATTTATCATCGACTAGAGGCTCATAAACCTCACCCCACATATGTTTCCTTGCCATAGATTACATTCTTGGATTTCTGGTGGAAACCATTTCTTGGTTAAAAACTCGTACGTGTTAGCCTTCGGTATTATTGAAAATGGTCATTCATGGCTATTTTCGGCAAAATGGGGGTTGTGTGGCCATTGATCGTCGACCAGAGGCTCATACACCTCACCCCACATATGTTTCCTTGTCGTAGATCACATTCTTGGATTTCTGGTGGAGACCATTTCTTGGTCAAAAATCTGTAGGTGTTAGCCTTCGATATTATTGAAAATGGTCGTTCATGGCTATTTTCGACAAAAATGGGGGTTGTGTGGCCATTGATCATCGACCAGAGGCTCATACACCTCACCCCACATATGTTTCCTTGCCATAGATCACATTCTTGGATTTCTGGTGGAGACCATTTATTGGTCAAAAATCCGTAGGTGTTAGCCTTCGGTATTATTGAAAATGGTCGTTCATGGCTATTTTCGACAAAAATGGGGGTTGTGTGGCCATTGATCATCGACCAGACGCTCATACACCTCACCCCACATATGTTTCCTTGCCATAGATCACATTCTTGGATTTCTGGTGGAGACCATTTCTTGGTCTAAAATCCGTAGGTGTTAGCCTCTAGTATTATTGAAAATGGTCGCTCATGGCTATTTTCAAGGTCGCTCATGGCTATTTTCATAAAAAATGGGGGTTGTGTGGCCATTGATCGTCGACCAGAGGCTCATACACCTCACCCCACATATGTTTCCTTGCCATAGATCACATTCTTGGATTTCTGGTGCAGACCATTTCTTGGTCAAAATTCCGTAGGTGTTAGCCTTCGGTATTATTGAAAATGGTCGTTCATGGCTATTTTCGACAAAAATGGGGGTTGTGTGGCCATTGATCATCGACCAGACGCTCATACACCTCACCCCACATATGTTTCCTTGCCATAGATCACATTCTTGGATTTCTGGTGGAGACCATTTCTTGGTCTAAAATTCGTAGGTGTTAGCCTCTAGTATTATTGAAAATGGTCGCTCATGGCTATTTTCAAGGTCGCTCATGGCTATTTTCATAAAAAATGGGGGTTGTGTGGCCATTTATCATCGACTAGAGGCTCATAAACCTCACCCCACATATGTTTCCTTGCCATAGATTACATTCTTGGATTTCTGGTGGAAACCATTTCTTGGTTAAAAACTCGTACGTGTTAGCCTTCGGTATTATTGAAAATGGTCATTCATGGCTATTTTCGGTAAAATGGGGGTTGTGTGGCCATTGATCGTCGACCAGAGGCTCATACACCTCACCCCACATATGTTTCCTTGTCGTAGATCACATTCTTGGATTTCTGGTGGAGACCATTTCTTGGTCAAAAATCCATAGGTGTTAGCCTTCGATATTATTGAAAATGGTCGTTCATGGCTATTTTCGACAAAAATGGGGGTTGTGTGGCCATTGATTATCGACCAGAGGCTCATACACCTCACCCCACATATGTTTCCTTGCCATAGATCACATTCTTGGATTTCTGGTGGAGACCATTTCTTGGTCAAAAATCCGTAGGTGTTAGCCTTCGGTATTATTGTAAATGGTCATTCATGGCTATTATCGACAAAAATGGGGGTTGTGTGGCCATTGATCATCGACCAGAGGCTCATACACCTCACCCCACATATGTTTCCTTGCCATAGATCACATTCTTGGATTTCTGATGGAGACCATTTCTTGGTCAAAAATCCGTAGGTCTTAGCCTCTAATATTATTGAAAATGGTCGCTCATGGCTATTTTCAAGGTCGCTCATGGCTATTTTCATAAAACATGGGGGTTGTGTGGCCATTTATCATCGACTAGAGGCTCATAAACCTCACCCCACATATGTTTCCTTGCCATAGATTACATTCTTGGATTTCTGGTGGAAACCATTTCTTGGTTAAAAACTCGTACGTGTTAGCCTTCGGTATTATTGAAAATGGTCATTCATGGCTATTTTTCGGCAAAATGGGGGTTGTGTGGCCATTGATCGTCGACCAGAGGCTCATACACCTCACCCCACATATGTTTCCTTGTCGTAGATCACATTCTTGGATTTCTGGTGGAGACCATTTCTTGGTCAAAAATCCGTAGGTGTTAGCCTTCGATATTATTGAAAATGGTCGTTCATGGCTATTTTCGACAAAAATGGGGGTTGTGTGGCCATTGATCATCGACCAGAGGCTCATACACCTCACCCCACATATGTTTCCTTGCCATAGATCACATTCTTGGATTTCTGGTGGAGACCATTTATTGGTCAAAAATCCGTAGGTGTTAGCCTTCGGTATTATTGAAAATGGTCGTTCATGCCTATTTTCGACAAAATGGGGGTTGTGTGGCCATTGATCATCGACCAGACGCTCATACACCTCACCCCACATATGTTTCCTTGCCATAGATCACATTCTTGGATTTCTGGTGGAGACCATTTCTTGGTCTAAAATCCGTAGGTGTTAGCCTCTAGTATTATTGAAAATGGTCGCTCATGGCTATTTTCAAGGTCGCTCATGGCTATTTTCATAAAAAATGGGGGTTGTGTGGCCATTGATCGTCGACCAGAGGCTCATACACCTCACCCCACATATGTTTCCTTGCCATAGATCACATTCTTGGATTTCTGGTGGAGACCATTTCTTGGTCAAAATTCCGTAGGTGTTAGCCTTCGGTATTATTGAAAATGGTCGTTCATGGCTATTTTCGACAAAAATGGGGGTTGTGTGGCCATTGATCATCGACCAGACGCTCATACACCTCACCCCACATATGTTTCCTTGCCATAGATCACATTCTTGGATTTCTGGTGGAGACCATTTCTTGGTCTAAAATTCGTAGGTGATAGCCTCTAGTATTATTGAAAATGGTCGCTCATGGCTATTTTCAAGGTCGCTCATGGCTATTTTCATAAAAAATGGGGGTTGTGTGGCCATTTATCATCGACTAGAGGCTCATAAACCTCACCCCACATATGTTTCCTTGCCATAGATTACATTCTTGGATTTCTGGTGGAAACCATTTCTTGGTTAAAAACTCGTACGTGTTAGCCTTCGGTATTATTGAAAATGGTCATTCATGGCTATTTTCGGTAAAATGGGGGTTGTGTGGCCATTGATCGTCGACCAGAGGCTCATACACCTCACCCCACATATGTTTCCTTGTCGTAGATCACATTCTTGGATTTCTGGTGGAGACCATTTCTTGGTCAAAAATCCATAGGTGTTAGCCTTCGATATTATTGAAAATGGTCGTTCATGGCTATTTTCGACAAAAATGGGGGTTGTGTGGCCATTGATTATCGACCAGACGCTCATACACCTCACCCCACATATGTTTCCTTGCCATAGATCACATTCTTGGATTTCTGGTGGAGACCATTTCTTGGTCAAAAATCCGTAGGTGTTAGCCTTCGGTATTATTGTAAATGGTCATTCATGGCTATTTTCGACAAAAATGGGGGTTGTGTGGCCATTGATCATCGACCAGAGGCTCATACACCTCACCCCACATATGTTTCCTTGCCATAGATCACATTCTTGGATTTCTGGTGGAGACCATTTCTTGGTCAAAAATCCGTAGGTCTTAGCCTCTAATATTATTGAAAATGGTCGCTCATGGCTATTTTCAAGGTCGCTCATGGCTATTTTCATAAAACATGGGGGTTGTGTGGCCATTTATCATCGACTAGAGGCTCATAAACCTCACCCCACATATGTTTCCTTGCCATAGATTACATTCTTGGATTTCTGGTGGAAACCATTTCTTGGTTAAAAACTCGTACGTGTTAGCCTTCGGTATTATTGAAAATGGTCATTCATGGCTATTTTTCGGCAAAATGGGGGTTGGGTGGCCATTGATCGTCGACCAGAGGCTCATACACCTCACCCCACATATGTTTCCTTGTCGTAGATCACATTCTTGGATTTCTGGTGGAGACCATTTCTTGGTCAAAAATCCGTAGGTGTTAGCCTTCGATATTATTGAAAATGGTCGTTCATGGCTATTTTCGACAAAAATGGGGGTTGTGTGGCCATTGATCATCGACCAGAGGCTCATACACCTCACCCCACATATGTTTCCTTGCCATAGATCACATTCTTGGATTTCTGGTGGAGACCATTTATTGGTCAAAAATCCGTAGGTGTTAGCCTTCGGTATTATTGAAAATGGTCGTTCATGCCTATTTTCGACAAAAATGGGGGTTGTGTGGCCATTGATCATCGACCAGACGCTCATACACCTCACCCCACATATGTTTCCTTGCCATAGATCACATTCTTGGATTTCTGGTGGAGACCATTTCTTGGTCTAAAATCCGTAGGTGTTAGCCTCTAGTATTATTGAAAATGGTCGCTCATGGCTATTTTCATAAAAAAATGGGGGTTGTGTGGCCATTGATCGTCGACCAGAGGCTCATACACCTCACCCCACATATGTTTCCTTGCCATAGATCACATTCTTGGATTTCTGGTGGAGACCATTTCTTGGTCAAAATTCCGTAGGTGTTAGCCTTCGGTATTATTGAAAATGGTCGTTCATGGCTATTTTCGACAAAAATGGGGGTTGTGTGGCCATTGATCATCGACCAGACGCTCATACACCTCACCCCACATATGTTTCCTTGCCATAGATCACATTCTTGGATTTCTGGTGGAGACCATTTCTTGGTCTAAAATTCGTAGGTGTTAGCCTCTAGTATTATTGAAAATGGTCGCTCATGGCTATTTTCAAGGTCGCTCATGGCTATTTTCATAAAAAAATGGGGGTTGTGTGGCCATTTATCATCGACTAGAGGCTCATAAACCTCACCCCACATATGTTTCCTTGCCATAGATCACATTCTTGGATTTCTGGTGGAAACCATTTCTTGGTTAAAAACTCGTACGTGTTAGCCTTCGGTATTATTGAAAATGGTCATTCATGGCTATTTTCGGCAAAATGGGGGTTGTGTGGCCATTGATCGTCGACCAGAGGCTCATACACCTTACCCCACATATGTTTCCTTGTCGTAGATCACATTCTTGGATTTCTGGTGGAGACCCTTTCTTGGTCAAAAATCCATAGGTGTTAGCCTTCGATATTATTGAAAATGGTCGTTCATTGCTATTTTCGACAAAATGGGGGTTGTGTGGCCATTGATTATCGACCAGAGGCTCATACACCTCACCCCACATATGTTTCCTTGCCAAAGATCACATTCTTGGATTTCTGGTGGAGACCATTTCTTGGTCAAAAATCCGTAGGTGTTAGCCTTCGGTATTATTGTAAATGGTCATTCATGGCTATTTTCGACAAAAATGGGGGTTGTGTGGCCATTGATCATCGACCAGAGGCTCATACACCTCACCCCACATATGTTTCCTTGCCATAGATCACATTCTTGGATTTCTGGTGGAGACCATTTCTTGGTCAAAAATCCGTAGGTCTTAGCCTCTAATATTATTGAAAATGGTCGCTCATGGCTATTTTCAAGGTCGCTCATGGCTATTTTCATAAAAAATGGGGGTTGTGTGGCCATTTATCATCGACTAGAGGCTCATAAACCTCACCCCACATATGTTTCCTTGCCATAGATTACATTCTTGGATTTCTAGTGGAAACCATTTCTTGGTTAAAAACTCGTACGTGTTAGCCTTCGGTATTATTGAAAATGGTCATTCATGGCTATTTTCGGCAAAATGGGGGTTGTGTGGCCATTGATCGTCGACCAGAGGCTCATACACCTCACCCCACATATGTTTCCTTGTCGTAGATCACATTCTTGGATTTCTGGTGGAGACCATTTCTTGGTCAAAAATCCGTAGGTGTTAGCCTTCGATATTATTGAAAATGGTCATTCATGGCTATTTTCGACAAAAATGGGGGTTGTGTGGCCATTGATCATCGACCAGAGGCTCATACACCTCACCCCACATATGTTTCCTTGCCATAGATCACATTCTTGGATTTCTGGTGGAGACCATTTCTTGGTCAAAAATCCGTAGGTGTTAGCCTTCGGTATTATTGTAAATGGTCATTCATGGCTATTTTCGACAAAAATGGGGGTTGTGTGGCCATTGATCATCGACCAGAGGCTCATACACCTCACCCCACATATGTTTCCTTGCCATAGATCACATTCTTGGATTTCTGGTGGAGACCATTTCTTGGTCAAAAATCTGTAGGTCTTAGCCTCTAATATTATTGAAAATGGTCGCTCATGGCTATTTTCATAAAAAAATGGGGGTTGTGTGGCCATTTATCATCGACTAGAGGCTCATAAATCTCACCCCACATATGTTTCCTTGCCATAGATCACATTCTTGGATTTTTGGTGGAGACCATTTCTTGGTCAAAAACTCGTACGTGTTAGCCTTCGGTATTATTGAAAATGGTCGTTCATGGCTATTTTCGGCAAAATGGGGGTTCTGTGGCCATTGATCATCGACCAGAGGCTCGTACACCTCACCCCACATATGTTTCCTTGCCATAGATCACATTCTTGGATTTCTGGTGGAGACCATTTCTTGGGCAAAAATCCGAATGTGTTAGCCTTTGGTATTTTTGAAAATGGTCATTCATGGCTATTTTCGACAAAAATGGGGGTTGTGTGGCCATTGATGTTCGACCAGAGGCTCATACACCTCACTACACATATGTTTCCTTGCCATAGATCACATTCTTGGATTTATGGTGGAGACCATTTCTTGGTCAAAAATCCGTAGGTGTTAGCCTTCAGTGTCATTGAAAATGGTCGTTCATGGCTATTTTCGACAAAAATTAGGGTTGTGTGGCCATTGATCGTCGACCAGAGGCTCATACACCTCACCCCACATATGTTTCCTTGCCATAGATCACATTCTTGGATTTCTGGTGGAGACCATTTCTTGGTCAAAAATCCGTAGGTGTTAGCCTTAGGTATTATTGAAAATGGTCGTTCATGGCTATTTTCGACAAAAATGGGGGTTGTGTGGCCATTGATCATCGACCAGACGCTCATACACCTCACCCCACATATGTTTCCTTGCCATAGATCACATTCTTGGATTTCTGGTGGAGACCATTTCTTGGTCTAAAATTCGTAGGTGTTAGCCTCTAGTATTATTGAAAATGGTCGCTCATGGCTATTTTCAAGGTCGCTCATGGCTATTTTCATAAAAAATGGGGGTTGTGTGGCCATTTATCATCGACTAGAGGCTCATAAACCTCACCCCACATATGTTTCATTGCCATAGATCACCTTCTTGGATGTCTGGTGGAGACCATTTCTTGGTTAAAAACTCGTGCGTGTTAGCCTTCGGTATTATTGAAAATGATCGTTCATGGCTATTTTCGGCAAAATGGGGGTTGTGTGGCCATTGATCATCGACCAGAGGCTCGTACACCTCACCTCACATATGTTTCCTTGCCATAGATCACATTCTTGGATTTCTGGTGGAGACCATTTCTTGGTCAAAAATCCGTACGTGTTAGCCTTTGGTATTTTTGAAAATGGTCATTCATGGCTATTTTTGACAAAAATGGGGGTTGTGTGGCCATTGATCTTCGACCAGAGGCTCATACACCTCACTACACATATGTTTCCTTGCCATAGATCACATTCTTGGATTTATGGTGGAGACAATTTCTTGGTCAAAAATCCGTAGGTGTTAGCCTTCAGTGTCATTGAAAATGGTCGTTCATGGCTATTTTCGACAAAAATTAGGGTTGTGTGGCCATTGATCGTCGACCAGAGGCTCATACACCTCACCCCACATATGTTTCTTTGCCATAAATCACATTCTTGGATTATTGGTGGAGACCATTTCTTGGTCAAAAATCCGTAGGTGTTAGCCTTCGGTATTATTGAAAATGGTCGTTCATGGCTATTTTCGACAAAAATGGGGGTTGTGTGTCCATTGATCATCGACCAGACGCTCATACACCTCACCCCACATATGTTTCCTTGCCATAGATCACATTCTTGGATTTCTGGTGGAGACCATTTCTTGGTCTAAAATCCGTAGGTGTTAGCCTCTAGTATTATTGAAAATGGTCGCTCATGGCTATTTTCAAGGTCGCTCATGGCTATTTTCATAAAAAATGGGGGTTGTGTGGCCATTTATCATCGACTAGAGGCTCATAAACCTCACCCCACATATGTTTCCTTGCCATAGATTACATTCTTGGATTTCTGGTGGAAGCCGTTTCTTGGTTAAAAACTCGTACGTGTTAGCCTTCGGTATTATTGAAAATGGTCATTCATGGCTATTTTCGGCAAAATGGGGGTTGTGTGGCCATTGATCGTCGACCAGAGGCTCATACACCTCACCCCACATATGTTTCCTTGTCGTAGATCACATTCTTGGATTTCTGGTGGAGACCATTTCTTGGTCTAAAATCCGTAGGTGTTAGCCTGTAGTATTATTGAAAATGGTCGCTCATGGCTATTTTCAAGGTCGCTCATGGCTATTTTCATAAAAAATGGGGGTTGTGTGGCCATTTATCATCGACTAGAGGCTCATAAACCTCACCCCACATATGTTTCCTTGCCATAGATTACATTCTTGGATTTCTGGTGGAAGCCATTTCTTGGTTAAAAACTCGTACGTGTTAGCCTTCGGTATTATTGAAAATGGTCATTCATGGCTATTTTCGGCAAAATGGGGGTTGTGTGGCCATTGATCGTCGACCAGAGGCTCATACACCTCACCCCACAAATGTTTCCTTGTCGTAGATCACATTCTTGGATTTCTGGTGGAGACCATTTCTTGGTCAAAAATCCGTAGGTGTTAGCCTTCGATATTATTGAAAATGGTCGTTCATGGCTATTTTCGACAAAAATGGGGGTTGTGTGGCCATTGATCATCGACCAGAGGCTCATACACCTCACCCCACATATGTTTCCTTGCCATAGATCACATTCTTGGATTTCTGGTGGAGACCATTTCTTGGTCAAAAATCCGTAGGTGTTAGCCTTCGGTATTATTGTAAACGGTCATTCATGGCTATTTTCGACAAAAATGGGGGTTGTGTGGCCATTGATCATCGACCATAGGCTCATACACCTCACCCCACATATGTTTCCTTGCCATAGATCACATTCTTGGATTTCTGGTGGAGACCATTTCTTGGTCAAAAATCTGTAGGTCTTAGCCTCTAATATTATTGAAAATGGTCGCTCATGGCTATTTTCATAAAAAAATGGGGGTTGTGTGGCCATTTATCATCGACTAGAGGCTCATAAATCTCACCCCACATATGTTTCCTTGCCATAGATCACATTCTTGGATTTTTGGTGGAGACCATTTCTTGGTCAAAAACTCGTACGTGTTAGCCTTCGGTATTATTGAAAATGGTCGTTCATGGCTATTTTCGGCAAAATGGGGGTTGTGTGGCCATTGATCATCGACCAGAGGCTCGTACACCTCACCCCACATATGTTTCCTTGCCATAGATTACATTCTTGGATTTCTGGTGGAAACCATTTCTTGGTTAAAAACTCGTACGTGTTAGCCTTCGGTATTATTGAAAATGGTCATTCATGGCTATTTTCGGCAAAATGGGGGTTGTGTGGCCATTGATCTTCGACCAGAGGCTCATACACCTCACCCCACATATGTTTCCTTGTCGTAGATCACATTCTTGGATTTCTGGTGGAGACCATTTCTTGGTCAAAAATCCGTAGGTGTTAGCCTTCGATATTATTGAAAATGGTCGTTCATGGCCATTTTCGACAAAAATGGGGGTTGTGTGGCCATTGATCATCGACCAGAGGCTCATACACCTCACCCCACATATGTTTCCTTGCCATAGATCACATTCTTGGATTTCTGGTGGAGACCATTTCTTGGTCAAAAATCCGTAGGTGTTAGCCTTCGGTATTATTGTAAATGGTCATTCATGGCTATTTTCGACAACAATGTGGGTTGTGTGGCCATTGATCATCGACCAGAGGCTCATACACCTCACCCCACATATGTTTCCTTGCCATATATCACATTCTTAGATTTCTGGTGGAGACCATTTCTTGGTCAAAAATCCGTAGGTCTTAGCCTCTAATATTATTGAAAATGGTCGCTCATGGCTATTTTCATAAAGAATGGGGGTTGTGTGGCCATTTATCATCGACTAGAGGCTCATAAATCTCACCCCTCATATGTTTCCTTGCCATAGATCACATTCTTGGATTTTTGGTGGAGACCATTTCTTGGTCAAAAACTCGTACGTGTTAGCCTTCGGTATTATTGAAAATGGTCATTCATGGCTATTTTCGGCAAAATGGGGGTTCTGTGGCCATTGATCATCGACCAGAGGCTCGTACACCTCACCCCACATATGTTTCCTTGCCATAGATCGCATTCTTGGATTTCTGGTGGAGACCATTTCTTGGGCAAAAATCCGAATGTGTTAGCCTTTGGTATTTTTGAAAATGGTCATTCATGGCTATTTTCGACAAAAATGGGGGTTGTGTGGCCATTGATCTTCGACCAGAGGCTCATACACCTCACTACACATATGTTTCCTTGCCATAGATCACATTCTTGGATTTATGGTGGAGACCATTTCTTGGTCAAAAATCCGTAGGTGTTAGCCTTCAGTGTCATTGAAAATGGTCGTTCATGGCTATTTTCGACAAAAATTAGGGTTGTGTGGCCATTGATCGTCGACCAGAGGCTCATACACCTCACCCCACATATGTTTCCTTGCCATAGATCACATTCTTGGATTTCTGGTGGAGACCATTTCTTGGTCAAAAATCCGTAGGTGTTAGCCTTCGGTATTATTGAAAATTGTCGTTCATGGCTGTTGGAGACTTGTTCTTGAATGCTATGAGTCAGGAACAAGGCAACATAGAAAATGTTAATTGGTAAAGTCCTTCGCCCTTCGAAACATTATTCCTCTCAGGATATAATGATTTTCGGACGAAGGTTATGAAGGGCATACCTTCATAAATACATTATATAATGACGAAGGATGAACTATAAGGAATATAATGAACAACATAAACAATTATGTTTCATTATCATGTATAAACAGAAGTAATCGATAGATTACAACATGTACCTTTAACTTGAAGGGGATGAAAGTACAAGCGTGACGCAAAAGCAAATGCCAAATCAGCGTGAACAGTACGTGGGTACTGTTCACCTATTTATAGGCACAGGACACAGCCTATGCAAAATTACATTCATGCCCTTTACATTTGATAATAATTCTATTGTAATCTATCGAGGTCTGAATAGCCTTTTCATCTTTAAGTCGGTTTCATTTTGTTGGTATCGCGCCGAAGCTTTCCTGCTCACACCTTCGGCGTTGTATCGACCTTCGTATTATTCTGGCCAGCTGTGATACCAACTTGAGTCCGAAGATACCTGTTCACACATTAAACTCCAGAAATACTGTTAAATCCTGTTTTTGAGGACCTTCGTAAGCCGAAGGCCCCCAACAGTAGCCCCTCACAATATTAATTTGTTTAAAACAATAAATTTAGATTGCGAAATGGACGAAGGCTTTACGCCGAAGGTCCGAAAAAACACCTTCCCTTTGCTAGAATAGCAACATTCACTGACAAGCGGGGTCTTTCAATTTTCAACGCATTGGGCATATAAATATGGTCATACCGCAAACTCATTTGGCACGCTCTCTTGTCACTTGCTCTCGCTCACTCGATTTTTAGCTTTTGCGCACTAAGATTTTCTGAGCTTTTAGTTTTGAAGCTTCGGCTTTGAAAACAGTTTTTTAGTGTTTCCGAAGATGTCTGGAGATAAGAAAGCTGCTGCTGAGACGAAGCTGACTCTTGACGAAGAGAAAAACTTGGGGTTTCTTATAGCGATGTCGAAGACCAACACGGAAAAAATTACCAAGGAAATTCTAGAAGGCTTGTCTGAGGATACTGGTGACAGCGACAGTTATGATGTGGACAGCGGTAGTGAAGACTCCGAAGATCGTCCCTGGCGACCAAGCCATTCAGTTTATGGTAAGTCAACTATCAAAGAGAATCATCTTGTCAACATGAGAGGAAGGTATTTCCGGGATTTGTCCATTGTGAGGGCCGACGAAGGGGAGAAGACTTGTCCACACCCTGAAGAGAATGAAGTCGTAGTGTACCGAAGCTTTTTGAAAGCTGGGCTACGATTTCCCTTGAGCAGCTTCATCGTGGAGGTGTTGAAAATCTTCGAAGTCTATCTTCATCAACTTACTCCCGAGGCAATTATAAGGCTGAATATCTTCGTGTGGGCCGCGAGAAGCCAAGGTCTGAAGCCTGATGCAAAAAGCTTCTGCAATATACACGAATTATCATATGAAACAAAACCTTGGGGCAAGGAACAGTATCATAACAATTTTGGCTGCTACAGCTTCGTTTCTCGGTCCGGGTCAAGCTGCCCCGTACCAACCTTTCGGAAGAGATGGCCCGGCGACTGGATGACAGAATGGTTTTATGTGAAGAATGACCTGTCAGTACGAGAAGATATCAAAGGTATAATTATGCGCCCTATTTGGCAAAGCTTCGGCCTTCGAAGGCCGAAGGTTTAAATGAGTGAAGCTGCCGAAGAATGCCAGAGGGCCTTCGGCGTTATCTGCTCTTTTATTGGAACGAGAGATTTAGTACAAGAGCATATTGCCTTCCGGGTATGGCCGCTCGCGGAGAAATGGGAAATGCCACAAGAAACCATAAAAGAGGCCGACGAAGGTGGACTTGTGAGACTGAAGTACACCTTCAAGTTCGGAGATAAATTTGCTGAGCCAGATGATGACTGGTTAAAAAGCATTGAAAATTTAAGTGATGAGCTGCTTGGTGCTTATTCGAAGGCCGAAGATACTGCGATGTCAGCAGCCTTCGGAGGCCGAAAAAAGAAGAGGCTGAATCGGGTATTTGATGCAATTGGGTTTGTCTACCCTGACTATTGCTATCCCATTCGAAGGCAGAAGAGAAAAAACACAACCTCTACAAAAGAAGAAGCTGCAACTGCTCCTAGCGAGCCAAAACCTGAAAGAAAGAAGATAAAGGTCCTCACACACCGGCCGCGCTATATCGAACTAGCTTCGGTGCCCGAGTTTACCGGAAAATCTTCTTCGGCCACCGAGGCTAAAAAGCCAACCAAACCAGCCACGCCGCCAGCAGCTGCAGAAATAGCCGAAGCGCCAAAAAGGATAGAATTGGAAGAACCGAAGATTTTGCTACCGGAAACCAAAGAAATGGCCGAAGCGCCATCCACAGAAAAAATTGAAGAAGAGAAAAAACCATCTGAAGAAAAAGTATCAGAAATTGTGAGTCCTGCAGCAAATGTTGAGACAGTGAAAAATCAAAAAGTGCCAGTAGTGACTCCGAAAAGAAAGAGAATGGCTAATGTGCTAGATGTATTGGAAACAATCAAATCTTCAAGCACACCTCCGAAGAAGGCTGCTGCCACTCCTAAAACAACAACCGAAATTTCTGATACAAAAACTCCAGAGCAGGAAATTGAAACCGAAGCTGGGTCCTTAGAGCCCGTAAAGATAAAATCCTTGGAAACTGAGGAAGAAAAAATAACAAAGCCAACATCTGTTGAAGAAATCGGTGTCGTTGTCCCCGAAGCATCCTCCAAAGTTCGTGATTATATTGTTCATCATGCTTCGGGGAAAAGACTATCAGAAAAAGAAGAGCAAGAAGCCCAGCACTACGCCCAGAAACTGAAGTATCCAAAGGGGGCGTTAATATTTAATGGTAGTGGAGAAGAAGACTTTTTGTATTGTCTCCCTGACAGCAAGGAAATTTCTGTCTGCCGGGAGATGAGCAAGAGCTTCGGATTCCCAACCTTAGAAGACGGGCTCTCTGTGCTGTCGAAGAACGATCTGGCCGACAGCCTGGCCTATAATAGCTTAAAGGTGCGACAAATGGGATCCTTGTATTCTTTGTTGAGACCAAAAAATCTTTTGTTTGTTTAAATTTATTGACACACACATATTTCTCTTCGCAGGGCCTGATACTTAGCAATGCCCTTAGGGCACAAAAAGATGCTGAAGACGAAGGGTGTGCTATAGCCCTGAGCAACCTTCGTTCCGAAGTAATTGAACTGAGGAACGAAGGCCTCGAAAAAGATAAAATATTATACTCATTGCTAAATAAAATAAAGGAAGACGAAGCTGCTTTTAAGGGTCAAGCTGAAGCTCAGAAGCGAGAAATTGAAGATCTTCGGAAACAACTGGCCAGAGCCAAGGAAGAACGCATACTTGAAGAAACAAGGCGAGAACTCAGCGACCAATGGGCAGATCACCTAGAAGTAACTGTTGAAGAGCTTCGTTCATTCAAGAAGAGATGTTATAACAAATCTATAGAGTGTGTTAAGAAGTTAAAAGCTAGCTTCGCCAGGGTCGGCGCCTTCTCAAGTGAAGAAAACTTTACGAGAGGCAATCCCGAAGGTCCCATTGAATGGATCGGCCACGAAGCTGAGGCCTTCGAAGAAATTTTAAATAGCCGTGGAGATATATGTGCTTTCTCTGGGGCCAGAGGAATTGCCACCATTTTAGAGAAGAAGGGCTGTGAGCATGTAAAAATTTTAGCACAATCCGAAGCTGCTTTGTCCTTTGAAGATGCAAGAGATCCTTCGGCCGAAGCAAGTATGATCGGTGGAAAGTTTTTTACCGATATCTGGGATAATGGTGGCCGAGAAATGGCAGGAGAAATTATTCAAAAAAGTGAAAAGGGCATTCACGATGCTAGAGAAGTGGCTAAGGCTGCTGAAAAGAGCGCGGAGCCCGAAGGTCAATTAGGTATTAACTAATAGTTTTTATTGTGTTGTAATTTTTGGTTTTAAGCTTCGTTTGCCATTTGTAATAGCAACATAGCCGTATCCTGTCCTTCAGATCCTGCTAAAGCGTCTTCAGGCCCTCAGCCGAAAGGAGACGACGAAATTAAAAAGATGGCCGAAGCCATCATGGACGAAGTCGTCAATCGGCTCCTGAATGAGGCTGCAGAAGTTGTTCTGAGAGAAGATTAAATACTATTGTAAATTAAACTTCTGAAATGTAATATATTGTAACATTTTTTAATCCTGAATGTAATATACCCATTTTTATTGCTCAATTCTTTACGATGCATGAAACTTTACACGTACCGCTTTTTGAGTCTTTGACGAAAAAAAAACACCTTCCCTTCTTTTCATGCTTCGTGAAGAGGAATTTTTCTTTGTCACAACAATATCCAGTGTTCTGATGAATAATATCCAGGCTTCGTGAAGACACTTTCCGAAGCTATACTTCCGAAGATCAATAACGTTCTTCTGTAGACTAATATGATGTCCACCTCTTGTGCCATATGCAACATGATGTATGATGCTTATGCTATGCGAAATGATGCGATGATGTTATGCTGTGTAAGATGGTGTTTATTCCGAAGATACACACATTCCTGCGACAAAACACATAATCTTTTGAATCAGCATTGTCTTTTTACTATAAGCCTCCCTTAGGAGCTTCTTCGCCTTTTACTTCAGCGGAATCAGCGTTTATTTTTCGCTGTAAGCCTCCCTTAGGAGCTTCTTCGCCTTTTACTTTCAGCGGTATTCGCGTTGACTTTTCGCGCTTCGCCCTTTACTTAGGCGGTATCAGCGTTGACTTTTCGCTGTATGCTCTGCATTCCCTTTGGAACGACTTTGGAGCAGAAAACTTACACTGCGCTCCCTTTGGAACGACTTTTTTGTAACTTCGGCAAACTCACTCTGCGTTCTTTAGAACGACTTTTTGTTGCTTCGAAGAATTTTCGATAGTTCGAAGGTCCTCTTTGTTATCACAAGTCTCAACAATTTAAGCCTGTGAAGAAAATATATTTTCCTTGTGGGAATCAACGAAACTATTTGCATGAAACCTGAACAATGTCCTTTATTACAGAAAATAAAACTGAATGAAAAAGATTGCTATTTAAGGTAGGATATTTGTCAATAGATGTGCTTTGACTCTGGCACAGTGCTGTTGACTGTGCGAGCTTCGGACTGTTCTCTGAAGTCCCTTTGATGTGGAGCATATTGGCTCCCTTCTGGCTGCTGACCTTGTTGCAGCGGTGGTGGAGGCGGTGGTTGTTGCCAGGAAGCCTGAGGTTGACTCGCCGAAGCAACAGAAACTGCAGGGTGATTGCATACATACTCTGGGATGTAAGGCGAATGATATGAAGCAGTGTGCATGACCTGCTTGGGCTGAGCCTGTTGTGCTGCCGCTTCGGCTATTTCTTTTTGCTTCTGGATGGTAACATGGCACATCCTGGTGGTATGACCTTTGTTCTCACCACAGAATAAGCAAAAGATTCTTCTCTGTTGATCGCCAAATCTTCCTCCGAAGCCCCTGGCGCCTCTGCCTCTTGGAGCTGGTGGTCGGAAGGGGCCTTGCTGTTGCCCCGAAGCCTGTGAGGAACATTGTGGCCTTTGCTGTTGGCTCCCTTTATCATCATTTTGTGTAGAGTTATGAATTGATCTAACATGCCTCGGGTAAAACCTCCCTCCGAAGCCCCTGGTCATTTCAGAAAACCTGAAAGCCTCCTCCCTTCTTTGGCGGAAATCATTATCGGCCCGAATGTACTCGTCCATCTTCTGGAGCAGCTTCTCCAAAGTTTGAGGAGGCTTCCTAGCGAAGTACTGAGCTGACGGTCCTAGCCGAAGCCCCTTGATCATGGCCTCAATGACAATTTCATTGGGCACCATTGGTGCCTGTGCCCTCGGACGCAAGAACCTTCGGACATACGCCTGAAGGTATTCTTCGTGATCCTGGGTGCATTGGAACAGAGCCTGAGCAGTAACCGGCTTCGTCTGAAACCCTTGGAAGCTAGTTAACAACAAGTCCTTCAGCTTCTGCCATGAAGTGATCGTTCCTGGTCGAAGGGAGGAATACCAGGTTTGAGCAACACTCCTGACAGCCATAACAAAAGATTTGGCCATGACCGCGGCATTGCCACCATACGAAGATACTGTTGCTTCGTAGCTCATCAAAAACTGCTTCGGGTCTGAGTGGCCATCGAATACGGGAAGTTGAGGCGGCTTGTAGGACGGAGGCCAAGGTGTAGCCTGCAGCTCAGCGGACAGAGGAGAAGCATCGTCAAAAACAAAATTCCCATGA
Source organism: Zea mays (assembly GCF_902167145.1). Lineage (NCBI taxonomy): Eukaryota > Viridiplantae > Streptophyta > Magnoliopsida > Poales > Poaceae > Zea > Zea mays. Next base: position 29,031 of record NW_023367368.1, read on the forward strand.
TGGAAATTGTCATACCAGTCATCTTCATTGGGAAAACCCTCCTGATGAAGGTCTTGGTGCTGAGGCCTTCGGTGTTGCTCATCCTGAGCAAGGTGACGAACGTCTTCAGAGGCTTCGTCTATCTGCCTCTGCAGCTCAGCTAGCCTGGCCATCTTTTCTTTCTTCCTCTGCACTTGTTGATGAAGCATCTCCATATTTCTGATTTCTTGATCTATCTCGTCCTCTGGTGGTGTCGGGCTAACAGCCTTCCTTTTCTGGCTTCGGGCCTCCCGAAGGGAGACTGTCTCCTGATTGTGGTCCAACGGTTGTAGAGCTGCAGTCCCAGTTGCTGAAGCTTTCTTCGGCGCCATAACGAAGGTTTATGATCGCCGAAGGTGTTCAAAAAACTCAAAGAGTGGAAGTGAGTTCACCGGAGGTGGGCGCCAATGTTGGAGACTTGTTCTTGAATGCTATGAGTCAGGAACAAGGCAACATAGAAAATGTTAATCGGTAAAGTCCTTCGCCCTTCGAAACATTATTCCTCTCAGGATATAATGATTTTCGGACGAAGGTTATGAAGGGCATACCTTCATAAATACATTATATAATGATGAAGGATGCACTATAAGGAATATAATGAACAACATAAACAATTATGTTTCATTATCATGTATAAACAGAAGTAATCGATAGATTACAACATGTACCTTTAACTTGAAGGGGATGAAAGTAAAAGCGTGACGCAAAAGCAAATGCCAAATCAGCGTGAATAGTACGTGGGTACTGTTCACCTATTTATAGGCACAGGACACAGCCTATGCAAAATTACATTCATGCCCTTTACATTTGATAATAATTCTATTGTAATCTATCGAGGTCTGAATAGCCTTTTCATCTTTAAGTCGGTTTCATTTTGTTGGTATCGCGCCGAAGCTTTCCTGCTCACACCTTCGGCGTTGTATCGACCTTCGTATTATTCTGGCCAGCTGTGATACCAACTTGAGTCCGAAGATACCTGTTCACACATTAAACTCCAGAAATACTGTTAAATCCTGTTTTTGAGGACCTTCGTAAGCCGAAGGCCCCCAACAATGGCTATTTTCGACAAAAATGGAGGTTGTGTGGCCATTGATCATCGACCAGACGCTCATACACCTCACCCCACATATGTTTCCTTGCCATAGATCACATTCTTGGATTTCTGGTGGAGACCATTTCTTGGTCTAAAATTCGTAGGTGTTAGCCTCTAGTATTATTGAAAATGGTCGCTCATGGCTATTTTCAAGGTCGCTCATGGCTATTTTCATAAAAAATGGGGGTTGTGTGACCATTTATCATCGACTAGAGGCTCATAAACCTCACCCCACATATGTTTCCTTGCCATAGATTACATTCTTGGATTTCTGGTGGAAACCATTTCTTGGTTAAAAACTCGTACGTGTTAGCCTTCGGTATTATTGAAAATGGTCATTCATGGCTATTTTCGGCAAAATAGGGGTTGTGTGGCCATTGATCGTCGACCAGAGGCTCATACACCTCACCCCACATATGTTTCCTTGTCGTAGATCACATTCTTGGATTTCTGGTGGAGACCATTTCTTGGTCAAAAATCCGTAGGTGTTAGCCTTCGATATTATTGAAAATGGTCGTTCATGGCTATTTTCGACAAAAATGGGGGTTGTGTGGCCATTGATCATCGACCAGAGGCTCATACACCTCACCCCACATATGTTTCCTTGCCATAGATCACATTCTTGGATTTCTGGTGGAGACCATTTCTTGGTCAAAAATCTGTAGGTGTTAGCCTTCGGTATTATTGTAAATGGTCATTCATGGCTATTTTCGACAAAAATGGGGGTTGTGTGGCCATTGATCATCGACCAGAGGCTCATACACCTCACCCCACATATGTTTCCTTGCCATAGATCACATTCTTGGATTTATGGTGGAGACCATTTCTTGGTCAAAAATCCATAGGTGTTAGCCTTCAGTGTCATTGAAAATGGTCGTTCATGGCTATTTTCGACAAAAAATAGGGTTGTGTGGCCATTGATCGTCGACCAGAGGCTCATACACCTCACCCCACATATGTTTCCTTGCCATAGATCACATTCTTGGATTTCTGGTGGAGACCATTTCTTGGTCAAAAATCTGTAGGTGTTAGCCTTCGGTATTATTGTAAATGGTCATTCATGGCTATTTTCGACAAAAATGAGGGTTGTGTGGCCATTGATCATTGACCAGACGCTCATACACCTCACCCCACATATGTTTCCTTGCCATAGATCACATTCTCGGATTTTTGGTGGAGACCATTTCTTGGTCAAAAACTCGTACGTGTTAGCCTTCGGTATTATTGAAAATGGTCGTTCATGGCTATTTTCGGCAAAATGGGGGTTCTGTGGCCATTGATCATCGACTAGAGGCTCGTACACCTCACCCCACATATGTTTCCTTTCCATAGATCACATTTTTGGATTTCTGGTGGAGACCATTTCTTGGTCAAAAATCCGTAGGTGTTAGCCTTCGGTATTATTGTAAATGGTCATTCATGGCTATTTTCGACAAAAATGGGGGTTGTGTGGCCATTGATCATCGACCAGACGCTCATACACCTCACCCCACATATGTTTCCTTGCCATAGATCACATTCTTGGATTTCTGGTGGAGACCATTTCTTGGTCAAAAATCCGTAGGTGTTAGCCTTCGGTATTATTGAAAATGGTCGTTCATAGCTATTTTCGACAAAAATGGGGGTTGTGTGGCCATTGATCATCGACCAGAGGCTCATACACCTCACCCCACATATGTTTCCTTGCCATAGATCACATTCTTGGATTTCTGGTGGAGGCCATTTCTTGGTCAAAAATCCGTAGGTGTTAGCCTTCGGTATTATTGAAAATGGTCATTCATGGCTATTTTCGACAAAAATGGGGGTTGTGTGGCCATTGATCATCGACCAGACGCTCATACACCTCACCCCACATATGTTTCCTTGCCATAGATCACATTCTTGGATTTCTGGTGGAGACCATTTCTTGGTCTAAAATCCATAAGTGTTAGCCTCTAGTATTATTGAAAATGGTCGCTCATGGCTATTTTCAAGGTCGCTCATGGCTATTTTCATAAAAAATGGGGGTTGTGTGGCCATTTATCATCGACTAGAGGCTCATAAACCTCGCCCCACATATGTTTCCTTGCCAATGATCACATTCTTGGATTTCTGGTGGAGACCATTTCTTGGTTAAAAACTCGTACGTGTTAGCCTTCGGTATTATTGAAAATGGTCGTTCATGGCTATTTTCGGCAAAATGGGGGTTGTGTGGCCATTCATTATCGACCAGAGGCTCGTACACCTCACCCCACATATGTTTCCTTGCCATAGATCACATTCTTGGATTTCTGGTGGAGACCATTTCTTGGTCAAAAATCCGTACGTGTTAGCCTTTGGTATTTTTGAAAATGGTCATTCATGGCTATTTTCGACAAAAATGGGGGTTGTGTGGCCATTGATCTTCGACCAGAGGCTCATACACCTCACTACACATATGTTTCCTTGCCATAGATCACATTCTTGGATTTATGGTGGAGACCATTTCTTGGTCAAAAATCCGTAGGTGTTAGCCTCCAGTGTCATTGAAAATGGTCGTTCATGGCTATTTTCGACAAAAATTAGGGTTGTGTGGCCATTGATCGTCGACGAGAGGCTCATACACCTCACCCCACACATGTTTCCTTGCCATAGATCACATTCTTGGATTTCTGGTGGAGACCATTTCTTGGTCAAAAATCCGTAGGTGTTAGCCTTCGGTATTATTGAAAATGGTCGTTCATGGCTATTTTCGACAAAAATGGGGGTTGTGTGGCCATTGATCATCGACCAGACGCTCATACACCTCACCCCACATATGTTTCCTTGCCATAGATCACATTCTTGGATTTCTGGTGGAGCCATTTCTTGGTCTAAAATCCGTAGGTGTTATCCTCTAGTATTATTGAAAATGGTCGCTCATGGCTATTTTCAAGGTCGCTCATGGCTATTTTCATAAAAAATGGGGGTTGTGTGGCCATTTATCATCGACTAGAGGCTCATAAACCTCACCCCACATATGTTTCCTTGCCATAGATTACATTCTTGGATTTCTGGTGGAAACCATTTCTTGGTTAAAAACTCGTACGTGTTAGCCTTCGGTATTATTGAAAATGGTCATTCATGTCTATTTTCGGCAAAATGGGGGTTGTGTGGCCATTGATCATCAACCAGAGGCTCGTACACCTCACCCCACATATGTTTCCTTGCCATAGATCACATTCTTGGATTTTTGGTGGAGACCATTTCTTGGTCAAAAACTCGTACGTGTTAGCCTTCGGTATTATTGAAAATGGTCGTTCATGGCTATTTTCGGCAAAATGGGGGTTCTATGGCCATTGATCATCGACCAAAGGCTCGTACACCTCACCCCACATATGTTTCCTTTCCATAGATCACATTCTTGGATTTCTGGTGGAGACCATTTCTGGGTCAAAAATCCGTAGGTGTTAGCCTTCGGTATTATTGTAAATGGTCATTCATGGCTATTTTCGACAAAAATGGGGGTTGTGTGGCCATTGATCATCGACCAGACGCTCATACACCTCACCCCACATATGTTTCCTTGCCATAGATCACATTCTTGGATTTCTGGTGGAGACCATTTCTTGGTCAAAAATCCGTAGGTGTTAGCCTTCGGTATTATTGAAAATGGTCGTTCATGGCTATTTTCGACAAAAATGGGGGTTGTGTGGCCATTGATCATCGACCAGAGGCTCATACACCTCACCCCACATATGTTTCCTTGCCATAGATCACATTCTTGGATTTCTGGTGGAGACCATTTCTTGGTCAAAAATCCGTAGGTGTTAGCCTTCGGTATTATTGAAAATGGTCGTTCATGGCTATTTTCGATAAAAATGGGGGTTGTGTGGCCATTGATCATCGACCAGACGCTCATACACCTCACCCCACATATGTTTCCTTATCATAGATCACATTCTTGGATTTCTGGTGGAGACCATTTCTTGGTCTAAAATCCATAGGTGTTAGCCTCTAGTATTATTGAAAATGGTCGCTCAGGGCTATTTTCAAGGTCGCTCATGGCTATTTTCATAAAAAATGGGGGTTGTGTGGCCATTTATCATCGACTAGAGGCTCATAAACCTCGCCCCACATATGTTTCCTTGCCATAGATCACATTCTTGGATTTCTGGTGGAGACCATTTCTTGGTTAAAAACTCGTACGTGTTAGCCTTCGGTATTATTGAAAATGGTCGTTCATGGATATTTTCGGCAAAATGGGGGTTGTGTGACCATTCATTATCGACCAGAGGCTCGTACACCTCACCCCACATATGTTTCCTTGCCATAGATCACATTCTTGGATTTCTGGTGGAGACCATTTCTTGGTCAAAAATCCGTACGTGTTAGCCTTTGGTATTTTTAAAAATGGTCATTCATGGCTATTTTCGACAAAAATGGGGGTTGTGTGGCCATTGATCTTCGACCAGAGGCTCATACACCTCACTACACATATGTTTCCTTGCCATAGATCACATTCTTGGATTTATGGTGGAGACCATTTCTTGGTCAAAAATCCGTAGGTGTTAGCCTTCAGTGTCATTGAAAATGGTCGTTCATGGCTATTTTCGACAAAAATTAGGGTTGTGTGGCCATTGATCGTCGACCAGAGGCTCATACACCTCACCCCACATATGTTTCCTTGCCATAGATCACATTCTTGGATTTCTGGTGGAGACCATTTCTTGGTCAAAAATCCGTAGGTGTTAGCCTTCGGTATTATTGAAAATGGTCGTTCATGGCTATTTTCGACAAAAATGGGGGTTGTGTGGCCATTGATCATCGACCAGACGCTCATACACCTCACCCCACATATGTTTCCTTGCCATAGATCACATTCTTGGATTTCTGGTGGAGACCATTTCTTGTTCTAAAATCCGTAGGTGTTAGCCTCTAGTATTATTGAAAATGGTCGCTCATGGCTATTTTCAAGGTCGCTCATGGCTATTTTCATAAAAAATGGGGGTTGTGTGGCCATTTATCATCGACTAGAGGCTCATAAACCTCACCCCACATATGTTTCCTTGCCATAGATTACATTCTTGGATTTCTGGTGGAAACCATTTCTTGGTTAAAAACTCGTACGTGTTAGCCTTCGGTATTATTGAAAATGGTCATTCATGGCTATTTTCTGCAAAATGGGGGTGTTGTGGCCATTGATCATCAACCAGAGGCTCGTACACCTCACCCCACATATGTTTCCTTGCCATAGATCACATTCTTGGATTTCTGGTGGAGACCATTTCTTGGTTAAAAATCTGTACGTGTTAGCCTTTGGTATTTTTGAAAATGGTCATTCATGGCTATTTTCGACAAAAATGGGGGTTGTGTGGCCATTGATCATCGACTAGAGGCTCATACACCTCACCCCACATATGTTTCCTTGCCATAGATCACATTCTTGGATTTCTGGTGCAGACATTTCTTGGTCAAAAATCCGTAGGTGTTAGCCTTCGGTATTATTGAAAATGGTCGTTCATGGCTATTTTCGACAAAAATGGGGGTTGTGTGGCCATTGATCATCGACCAGACGCTCATACACCTCACCCCACATATGTTTCCTTGCCATAGATCACATTCTTGGATTTCTGGTGGAGACCATTTCTTGGTCTAAAATCCGTAGGTGTAACCTCTAGTATTATTGAAAATGGTCGCTCATGGCTATTTTCAAGGTCGCTCATGGCTATTTTCATAAAAAATGGGGGTTGTGTGGCCATTTATCATCGACTAGAGGCTCATAAACCTCACCCCACATATGTTTCCTTGCCATAGATTACATTCTTGGATTTCTAGTGGAAACCATTTCTTGGTTAAAAACTCGTACGTGTTAGCCTTCGGTATTATTGAAAATGGTCATTCATGGCTATTTTCGGCAAAATGGGGGTTGTGTGGCCATTGATCATCGACCAGAGGCTCATACACCTCACCCCACATATGTTTCCTTGCCATAGATCACATTCTTGGATTTCTGGTGGAGACCATTTCTTGGTCGAAAATCCGTAGGTGTTAGCCTTCGGTATTATTGAAAATGGTCGTTCATGGCTATTTTCGACAAAAATGGGGGTTGTGTGGCCATTGATCATCGACTAGAGGCTCATACACCTCACCCCACATATGTTTCCTTGCCATAGATCACATTATTGGATTTCTGGTGGAGACCATTTCTTGGTCAAAAATCCGTAGGTGTTAGCCTTCGGTATTATTGAAAATGGTCGTTCATGGCTATTTTTGACAAAAATGGGGGTGTGTGGCCATTGATCATCGACCAGATGCTCATACACCTCACCCCACATATGTTTCCTTGCCATAGATCACATTCTTGGATTTCTGGTGGAGACCATTTCTTGGTCTAAAATCCGTAGGTCTTAGCCTCTAGTATTATTGAAAATGGTCGCTCATGGATATTTTCATAAAAAATGGGGGTTGTGTGGCCATTTATCATCACCTAGAGGCTCATAAACCTCACCCCACATATTTTTCCTTGCCATAGATCACATTCTTGGATTTCTAGTGGAGACCATTTCTTGGTTAAAAACTCGTACGTGTTAGCCTTCGGTATTATTGAAAATGGTCGTTCATGGCTATTTTCGGCAAAATGGGGGTTGTGTGGCCATTGATCATCGACCAGAGGATCATACACCTCACCCCACATATGTTTCCTTGCCATAGATCACATTCTTGGATTCCTGGTGGAGACCATTTCTTGGTCAAAAATCCATACGTGTTAGCCTTTGATATTTTTGAAAATGGTCATTCATGGCTATTTTCGACAAAAATGGGGGTTGTGTGGCCATTGATCATCGACTAGAGGCTCATACACCTCACCCCACATATGTTTCCTTGCCATAGATCACATTCTTGGATTTCTGGTGGAGACCATTTCTTGGTCAAAAATCCGTAGGTGTTAGCCTTCGGTATTATTGAAAATGGTCGTTCATGGCTATTTTCGACAAAAATGGGGGTTGTGTGGCCATTGATCATCGAGCAGACGCTCATACACCTCACCCCACATTTGTTTCCTTGCCATAGATCACATTCTTGGATTTCTGGTGGAGACCATTTCTTGGTATAAAATCCGTAGGTGTTAGCCTCTAGTATTATTGAAAATGGTCGCTCATGGCTATTTTCAAGGTCGCTCATGGCTATTTTCATAAAAAATGGGGGTTGTGTGGCCATTTATCATCGACTAGAGGCTCATAAACCTCACCCCACATATGTTTCCTTGCCATAGATTACATTCTTGGATTTCTGGTGGAAACCATTTCTTGGTAAAAAACGCGTACGTGTTAGCCTTCGGTATTATTGAAAATGGTCATTCATGGCTATTTTCGGCAAAATGGGGGTTGTGTGGCCATTGATCGTCGACCAGAGGCTCATACACCTCACCCCACATATGTTTCCTTGTCGTAGATCACATTCTTGGATTTCTGGTGGAGACCATTTCTTGGTCAAAAAACCGTAGGTGTTAGCCTTCGATATTATTGAAAATGGTCGTTCATGGCTATTTTCGACAAAAATGGGGGTTGTGTGGCCATTGATCATCGACCAGAGGCTCATACACCTCACCCCACATATGTTTCCTTGCCATAGATCACATTCTTGGATTTCTGGTGGAGACCATTTCTTGGTCAAAAACTCGTACGTGTTAGCCTTCGGTATTATTGAAAATGGTCGTTCATGGCTATTTTTGGCAAAATGGGGGTTCTGTGGCCATTGATCTTCGACCAGAGGCTCGTACACCTCACCCCACATATGTTTCCTTGCCATAGATCACATTCTTGGATTTCTGGTGGAGACCATTTCTTGGTCAAAAATCCGTAGGTGTTAGCCTTCGGTATTATTGAAAATTGTCGTTCATGGCTATTTTCGGCAAAATGGGGGTTCTGTGGCCATTGATCATCGACCAGAGGCTCGTACACCTCACCCCACATATGTTTCCTTGCCATAGATCACATTCTTGGATTTCTGGTGGAGACCATTTCTTGGTCAAAAATCCGTAGGTGTTAGCCTTCGGTATTATTGAAAATGGTCGTTCATGGCTATTTTCGACAAAAATGGGGGTTGTGTGGCCATTGATCATCGACCAGAGGCTCATACACCTCACCCCACATATGTTTCCTCGCCATAGATCACATTCTTGGATTTCTGGTGGAGACCATTTCTTGGTCAAAAATCCGTAGGTCTTAGCCTCTAATATTATTGAAAATGGTCGCTCATGGCTATTTTCGGCAAAATGGGGGTTCTGTGGCCATTGATCGTCGACCAGAGGCTCATACACCTCACCCCACATATGTTTCCTTGTCGTAGATCACATTTTTGGATTTCTGGTGGAGACCATTTCTTGGTCAAAAATCCGTAGGTGTTAGCCTTCGATATTATTGAAAATGGTCGTTCATGGCTATTTTCGACAAAAATGGGGGTTGTGTGGCCATTGATCATCGACCAGAGGCTCATACACCTCACCCCACATATGTTTCCTTGCCATAGATCACATTCTTGGATTTCTGGTGGAGACCATTTCTTGGTCAAAATTCTGTAGGTGTTAGCCTTCGGTATTATTGAAAATGGTCGTTCATGGCTATTTTCGACAAAAATGGGGGTTGTGTGGCCATTGATCATCGACCAGACGCTCATACACCTCACCCCACATATGTTTCCTTGCCATAGATCACATTCTTGGATTTCTGGTGGAGACCATTTCTTGGTCTAAAATCCGTAGGTGTTAGCCTCTAGTATTATTGAAAATGGTCGCTCATGGCTATTTTCAAGGTCGCTCATGGCTATTTTCATAAAAAATGGGGGTTGTGTGGCCATTTTCATCGACTAGAGGTTCATAAACCTCACCCCACATATGTTTCCTTGCCATAGATCACATTCTTGGATTTCTGGTGGAGACCATTTCTTGGTCAAAAATCCGTACGTGTTAGCCTTTGGTATTTTTGAAAATGGTCGTTCATGGCTTGGTCGATGATCAATGGCCACACAACCTCCATTTTTTATGAAAATAGCCATGAGCGACCATTTTCAATAATACTAGAGGCAAAGACCTACGGATTTTTGACCAAGAAATGGTCTCCACCAGAAATCCAAGAATGTGATCTATGGCAAGGAAACATATGTGGGGTGAGGTGTATGAGCCTCTCGTCGATGATCAATGGCCACACAACCCCCATTTTTGTCGAAAATAGCCATGAATGACCATTTACAATAATACCGAAGGCTAACACCTACGGATTTTTGACCAAGAAATGGTCTCCACCAGAAATCCAAGAATGTGATCTATGGCAAGGAAACATATGTGGGGTGAGGTGTATGAGCCTATGGTCGATGATCAATGGCCACACAACCCCCATTTTTGTCGAAAATAGCCATGAACGACCATTTTCAATAATATCGAAGGCTAACACCTAAGGATTTTTTACCAAGAAATGGTCTCCACCAGAAATCCAAGAATGTGATCTACGACAAGGAAACATATGTGGGGTGAGGTGTATGAGCCTCTGGTCGACGATCAATGGCCACACAACCCCCATTTTGCCGAAAATAGCCATGAATGACCATTTTCAATAATATCGAAGGCTAACACGTACGAGTTTTTAACCAAGAAATGGTTTCCACCAGAAATCCAAGAATGTAATCTATGGGAAGGAAACATATGTGGGGTGAGGTTTATGAGCCTCTAGTCGATGATAAATGGCCACACAACCCCCATTTTTATGAAAATAGCCATGAGCGACCTTGAAAATAGCCATGAGCGACCATTTTCAATAATACTAGAGGCTAACACCTACGGATTTTAGACCAAGAAATGGTCTCCACCAGAAATCCAAGAATGTGATCTATGGCAAGGAAACATATGTGGGGTGAGGTGTATGAGCGTCTGGTCGATGATCAATGGCCACACAACCCCCATTTTTGTCGAAAATAGTCATGAACGACCATTTTCAATAATACCGAAGGCTAACACCTACGGATTTTTGACCAAGAATTGGTCTCCACCAGAAATCCAAGAATGTGATCTATGGCAAGGAAACATATGTGGGGTGAGATTTATGAGCCTCTAGTCGATGATAAATGGCCACACAACCCCCATTTTTTTATGAAAATAGCCATGAGCGACCATTTTCAATAATATTAGAGGCTAAGACCTACGGATTTTTGACCAAGAAATGGTCTCCACCAGAAATCCAAGAATGTGATCTATGGCAAGGAAACATATGTGGGGTGAGGTGTATGAGCCTCTGGTCGATGATCAATGGCCACACAACCCCCATTTTTGTCGAAAATAGCCATGAACGACCATTTTCAATAATATCGAAGGCTAACACCTACGGATTTTTGACCAAGAAATGGTCTCCACCAGAAATCCAAGAATGTGATCTATGGCAAGGAAACATATGTGGGGTGAGGTGTACGAGCCTCTAGTCGATGATCAATGGCCACACAACCCCCAATTTTTATGAAAATAGCCATGAGAGACCATTTTCAATAATACTAGAGGCTAAGACCTACGGATTTTTGACCAAGAAATGGTCTCCACCAGAAATCCAAGAATGTGATCTATGGCAAGGAAACATATGTGGGGTGAGGTGTATGAGCCTCTGGTCGATGATCAATGGCCACACAACTCCCATTTTTGTCGAAAATAGCCATGAATGACCATTTACAATAATACCGAAGGCTAACACCTACGGATTTTTGACCAAGAAATGGTCTCCTCCAGAAATCCAAGAATGTGATCTATGGCAAGGAAACATATGTGGGGTGAGGTGTATGAGCCTCTAGTCGATGATCAATGGCCACACAACCCCCATTTTTGTCGAAAATAGCCATGAATGACCATTTTCAAAAATACCAAAGGCTAACACGTACGGATTTTTGACCAAGAAATGGTCTCCACCAGAAATCCAAGAATGTGATCTATGGCAAGGAAACATATGTGGGGTGAGGTGTATGAGCCTCTGGTCGATGATCAATTGCCACACAACCCCCATTTTGTCGAAAATAGCCATGAATGACCATTTTCAATAATACCGAAGGCTAACACCTACGGATTTTTGACCAAGAAATGGTCTCCACCAGAAATCCAAGAATGTGATCTACGACAAGGAAACATATGTGGGGTGAGGTGTATGAGCCTCTGGTCGACGATCAATGGCCACACAACCCCCATTTTGCCGAAAATAGCCATGAATGACCATTTTCAATAATACCGAAGGCTAACACGTACAAGTTTTTAACCAAGAAATGGTTTCCACCAGAAATCCAAGAATGTAATCTATGGCAAGGAAACATATGTGGGGTGAGGTCTATGAGCCTCTAGTCGATGATAAATGGCCACACAACCCCCATTTTTTATGAAAATAGCCATGAGCGACCTTTAAAATAGCCATGAGCGACCATTTTCAATAATACTAGAGGCTAACACCTACGGATTTTAGGCCAAGAAATGGTCTCCACCAAAAATCCTAGAATGTGATCTATTGCAAGGAAACATATGGGGGGTGAGGTGGACGAGCCTCTGGTCGATGATATCGAAGGCTAACACCTAAGGATTTTTTACCAAGAAATGGTCTCCACCAGAAATCCAAGAATGTGATCTACGACAAGGAAACATATGTGGGGTGAGGTGTATGAGCCTCTGGTCGACGATCAATGGCCACACAACCCCCATTTTGCCGAAAATAGCCATGAATGACCATTTTCAATAATATCGAAGGCTAACACGTACGAGTTTTTAACCAAGAAATGGTTTCCACCAGAAATCCAAGAATGTAATCTATGGGAAGGAAACATATGTGGGGTGAGGTTTATGAGCCTCTAGTCGATGATAAATGGCCACACAACCCCCATTTTTATGAAAATAGCCATGAGCGACCTTGAAAATAGCCATGAGCGACCATTTTCAATAATACTAGAGGCTAACACCTACGGATTTTAGACCAAGAAATGGTCTCCACCAGAAATCCAAGAATGTGATCTATGGCAAGGAAACATATGTGGGGTGAGGTGTATGAGCGTCTGGTCGATGATCAATGGCCACACAACCCCCATTTTTGTCGAAAATAGCCATGAACGACCATTTTCAATAATACCGAAGGCTAACACCTACGGATTTTTGACCAAGAAATGGTCTCCACCAGAAATCCAAGAATGTGATCTATGGCAAGGAAACATATGTGGGGTGAGATTTATGAGCCTCTAGTCGATGATAAATGGCCACACAACCCCCATTTTTTTATGAAAATAGCCATGAGCGACCATTTTCAATAATATTAGAGGCTAAGACCTACGGATTTTTGACCAAGAAATGGTCTCCACCAGAAATCCAAGAATGTGATCTATGGCAAGGAAACATATGTGGGGTGAGGTGTATGAGCCTCTGGTCGATGATCAATGGCCACACAACCCCCATTTTTGTCGAAAATAGCCATGAACGACCATTTTCAATAATATCGAAGGCTAACACCTACGGATTTTTGACCAAGAAATGGTCTCCACCAGAAATCCAAGAATGTGATCTATGGCAAGGAAACATATGTGGGGTGAGGTGTACGAGCCTCTAGTCGATGATCAATGGCCACACAACCCCCAATTTTTATGAAAATAGCCATGAGAGACCATTTTCAATAATACTAGAGGCTAAGACCTACGGATTTTTGACCAAGAAATGGTCTCCACCAGAAATCCAAGAATGTGATCTATGGCAAGGAAACATATGTGGGGTGAGGTGTATGAGCCTCTGGTCGATGATCAATGGCCACACAACTCCCATTTTTGTCGAAAATAGCCATGAATGACCATTTACAATAATACCGAAGGCTAACACCTACGGATTTTTGACCAAGAAATGGTCTCCTCCAGAAATCCAAGAATGTGATCTATGGCAAGGAAACATATGTGGGGTGAGGTGTATGAGCCTCTAGTCGATGATCAATGGCCACACAACCCCCATTTTTGTCGAAAATAGCCATGAATGACCATTTTCAAAAATACCAAAGGCTAACACGTACGGATTTTTGACCAAGAAATGGTCTCCACCAGAAATCCAAGAATGTGATCTATGGCAAGGAAACATATGTGGGGTGAGGTGTATGAGCCTCTGGTCGATGATCAATTGCCACACAACCCCCATTTTGTCGAAAATAGCCATGAATGACCATTTTCAATAATACCGAAGGCTAACACCTACGGATTTTTGACCAAGAAATGGTCTCCACCAGAAATCCAAGAATGTGATCTACGACAAGGAAACATATGTGGGGTGAGGTGTATGAGCCTCTGGTCGACGATCAATGGCCACACAACCCCCATTTTGCCGAAAATAGCCATGAATGACCATTTTCAATAATACCGAAGGCTAACACGTACAAGTTTTTAACCAAGAAATGGTTTCCACCAGAAATCCAAGAATGTAATCTATGGCAAGGAAACATATGTGGGGTGAGGTCTATGAGCCTCTAGTCGATGATAAATGGCCACACAACCCCCATTTTTTATGAAAATAGCCATGAGCGACCTTTAAAATAGCCATGAGCGACCATTTTCAATAATACTAGAGGCTAACACCTACGGATTTTAGGCCAAGAAATGGTCTCCACCAAAAATCCTAGAATGTGATCTATTGCAAGGAAACATATGGGGGGTGAGGTGGACGAGCCTCTGGTCGATGATCAATGGCCACACAACCCCCATTTTTGTCGAAAATAGCCATGAACGATCATTTACAATAATACCGAAGGCTAACACCTACGGATTTTTGACCAAGAAATGGTCTCCACCAGAAATCCAAGAATGTGATCTATGGCAAGGAAACATATGTGGGGTGAGGTTTATGAGCCTCTAGTCGATGATAAATGGCCACACAACCCCCATTTTTTATGAAAATAGCCATGAGCGACCTTGAAAATAGCCATGATCGACCATTTTCAATAATATTAGTGTTGGGGGCCTTCGGCTTCCGAAGGTCCTCAAAAACAGGATTTAACAGTATTTCTGGAGTATAATGTGTGAACAGGTATCTTCGGATTCAAGTCGACATCACAGTAGACCAGAGTAATACGAAGGTTGATACAACGCCGAAGGTGTGAGCAGGAAAGCTTCGGCGTAGCAACAAAATGTGAAACCGACTTAAAGATGAAAAGGCTATTTAGACCTCGACAGATTACTATAGAATTATTATCAAATGTAAAGGGCATGAATGTAATTTTGTATGGGTTGTGCCCCGTGCCTATAAATAGGTGAACAGTACCCCCGTACTGTTCACGCGGACTGGGCATTCACTTTTGCGTCACGCTTGTACTTTCATCTCCTTCAAGTTGAAGGTACATTTGTAATTCAATGTTATTTCCATTTATATATAATAATAATGTATAATTATCTATGTAAACCTTTGTATTCCTTATAATTCATTCTTCGTCATTATGTAATGTATTTATGAAGGTATGCCCTTCATAACCTTCGTCCGAAAACCATTATATCCTAAGGGGAATAATGCTTCGTAGGACGAAGGGCTTGACCGATTAACATTTTTTATGTTGCCTTGTTCTTATACCATTTGAGAACAAGTCTCCAACATTGGCGCCGTCCTCCGGTGAACTCACTTCCACTCTTTGAGTTTTTTGAACACCTCAGCAGTTTTTGATGAGCTACGAAGCAACAGTATCTTCGTATGGTGGAAATGCTGCGGTCATGGCCAAATCTTTTGTTATGGCTGTCAGGAGTGTTGCTCAAACCTGGTATTCCTCCCTTCGACCAGGAATGATCACTTCATGGCAGAAGCTGAAGGACCTGTTGTTAACTAGCTTCCAAGGGTTTCAGACGAAACCGGTTACTGCTCAGGCTCTGTTCCAATGCACCCAGGATCACGAAGAATACCTTCAGGCCTATGTCCGAAGGTTCTTGCGTTTGAGGGCACAAGCACCAACGGTGCCCAATGAAATTGTCATTGAGGCCATGATCAAGGGGCTTCGGCCAGGACCGTCAGCTCAGTACTTCGCTAGGAAGCCTCCTCAAACTTTGGAGAAGCTTCTCCAGAAGATGGACGAGTACATTCGGGCCGATAACGATTTTCGCCAAAGAAGGGAGGAGGCTTTCAGGTTTTCTGAAATGACCAGGGGCTTCGGTGGGAGGTTTTACCCGAGGCATGTTAGATCAATTCATAACTCTACACAAAATGATGATAAGGGGAGCCAACAGCAAAGGCCACAATGTTCCTCACAGGCTTCGGGGCAACAGCAAGGCCCCTTCCGACCACCAGCTCCAAGAGGCAGAGGTGCCAGGGGCTTCGGAGGAAGATTTGGCGATCAGCAGAGAAGAATCTTTTGCTTATTCTGCGGTGAGAACAAAGGCCATACCACCAGGATGTGTCATGTTACCATCCAGAAGCAAAAGGAAATAGCCGAAGCCGCAGCGCAACAAGCTCAGCCGAAGCAGGTCATGCATACAGCTTCGTATCATTCGCCCTACATCCCAGAATATGTGGGCAACCACCCTGCAGTTTCTGTTGCTTCGGCGAGTCAACCTCAAGCTTCCTGGCAACAGCCTCCGCCTCCACCTCCGTTGCAACAAGGCCAGCAGCCAGAAGGGAGCCAGTATGCTCCACACCAAAGGGACTTCAGAGAGCAGTCCGAAGCTCGTACAGTCAACAGCACTGTGCCAGAGTCAAAGCTCATCTATTGACAAATATCCTACCTTAATAGCAATCTTTTTCATTCAGTTTTATTTTCTGTAATAAAGGACATTGTTTAGGTTTCATGTAAATAGTTTCGTTGATTCCCACAGGGAAAATATATTTTTCACAGGCTTAAATTGTTGAAGTTTAAAGACTTGTGATAACAAAGAGGACCTTCGGACTATCGAAAATTCTTCGAAGCAACAAAAAGTCGTTCTAAGGAACGCAGAGTAAGTCTGCCGAAGTCACAAAAAAGTCGTTCCAAAGGGAGCGCAGTGTAGGTTTTTTGCTCCAAAGTCGTTCCTAAGGGAATGCAGAGCTTATAGCGAAAAGTCAACGCTGATTCCGCCAAAAGTAAAGGCGAAGAAGCTCCAAAGTCGTTCCTAAGGGAATGCAGAGCTTACAGCGAAAAGTCAACGCTGATTCCGCCAAAAGTAAAGGCGAAGAAGCTCCAAAGTCGTTCCTAAGGGAATGCAGAGCTTACAGCGAAAAGTCAACGCTGATTCCGCTGAAGTAAAAGGCGAAGAAGCTCCTAAGGGAGGCTTATAGTAAAAAAATTATTATGTGTTTTGTCGCAGGAACGTGTGTATCTTCGGAATAAACACCATCTTACTCAGCATAACATCATCGCATCATTTCGCATAACATAAGCATCATACATCATGTTGCATATGGCACAAGAAGGGGACATGACATCGATCTTCGGAAGAATGTTTTGAAAGGGGAAAATCATGCTAAGTAGCTTCAGAGAACATTTTCAAGAAGCCTGGATATTATTCATCAGAACACTGGATATTGTTGTGACAAAGAAAAATTCCTCTTCACGAAGCATGAAAAGAAGGGAAGGTGTTTTTTCGTCAAAGACTCAAAAAGCGGTACGTGTAA
The DNA here is from genome assembly GCF_902167145.1 of Zea mays. Lineage (NCBI taxonomy): Eukaryota > Viridiplantae > Streptophyta > Magnoliopsida > Poales > Poaceae > Zea > Zea mays. The sequence goes on from NW_023367368.1 coordinate 46,682, forward strand.
AGTTTCATGCATCGTAAAGAATTGAGCAATAAAAATGGGTATATTACATTCAGGATTACAAAATGTTACAATATATCACATTTCAGAAGTTTAATTTACAATAGTATTTAATCTTCTCTCAGAACAACTTCTGCAGCCTCATTCAGGAGCCGATTGACGACTTCGTCCATGATTGCTTCGGCCATCTTTTTAATTTCGTCGTCTCCTTTCGGCTGAGGGCCTGGAGACGCTTTAGCAGGATCTAAAGGACAGGATACGGCTATGCTGCTATTACAAATGGCAAACGAAGCTTAAAACCAAAAAATACAACACAATAAAAACTATTAGTTAATACCTAATTGACCTTCGGGCTCTGCGCTCTTTTCAGCAGCCTTAGCCACTTCTCTAGCATCGTGAATGCCCTTTTCACTTTTTTGAATGATTTCTCCTGCCATTTCTCGGCCACCATTATCCCAGATATCGGTAAAAAACTTTCCACCGATCATGCTTGCTTCGGCCGAAGGATCTCTTGCATCTTCAAAGGACAAAGCAGCTTTGGATTGTGCTAAAATTTTTACATGTTCGCAGCCCTTCTTCTCTAAAATGGTGGCAATTCCTCTGGCCCCAGAGAAAGCACATATATCCCCACGGCTATTTAAAATTTCTTCGAAGGCTTCAGCTTCGTGGCCGATCCATTCAATGGGACCTTCGGGATTGCCTCCAATAAAGTTTTCTTCACTTGAGAAGGCGCCGACCCTGGCGAAGCTACCTTTCAGCTTATTAACACATTCTATAGATTTGTTATAACATCTCTTCTTGAATGAACGAAGCTCTTCAACAGTTACTTCTAAGTGATCTGCCCACTGGTCGCTGAGTTCTCGCCTTGTTTCTTCAAGTATGCGTTCTTCCCTGGCTCTGGCCAGTTGTTTCCGAAGATCTTCAATTTCGCGCTTCTGAGCTTCAGCTTGACCCTTGAAAGCAGCTTCGTCTTCCTTTATTTTATTTAGCAATGAGTGTAATATTTTATCTTTTTCGAGGCCTTCGTTCCTCAGTTCAATTACTTCGGAACGAAGGTTGCTCAGGGCTATAGCACACCCTTCGTCTTCAGCATCTTTTTGTGCCCTAAGGGCATTGCTAAGTATCAGGCCCTGCAAAGAAAAATATGTGTGTTTCAATAAATTTAAACAAACAAAAGATTTTTTGGTATCAACAAAGAATACAAGGATCCCATTTGTCGCACCTTTAAGCTATTATAGGCCAGGCTGTCGGCCAGATCGTTCTTCGACAACACCGAGAGCCCGTCTTCTAAGGTTGGGAATCCGAAGCTCTTGCTCATCTCCCGGCAAACAGAAATTTCCTTGCTGTCAGGGAGACAATACAAAAAGTCTTCTTCTCCACTACCATTGAATATTAACGCCCCCTTTGGATACTTCAGTTTTTGGGCGTAGTGCTGGGCCTCTCGCTCTTCTTTTTCTGATAGTTTTTTCCCCGAAGCATGACGAACAATATAATCACGAACTTTGGAGGACGCTTCGGGGACAACGTCACCGATTTCTTCAACAGAAATTGGCTTTGTTATTTTTTCTTCCTCAGTTTCCAAGGATTTTATCTTTACGGGCTCTGAGGACTCAGCTTCGGCTTCAGTTTCCTGCTCTGGAGTTTTTGTATCAGAAATTTCAGTTGCTGTTTTAGGAGTGGCAGCAGCCTTTTTCGAAGGCGTGCTTGAGGATTTGATTGTTTCCAGTACATCTAGCACATTAGCCATTCTCTTTCTTTTCGGAGTCACTACTGGCACTTTTTGATTTTTTATTGTCTCAACATTTGCTGCAGGACTCACAATTTCTGGTACTTTTTCTTCAGTTGGTTTTTCTACTTCTTCAATTTTTTCTGTGGATGGCGCTTCGACCACTTCTTTGGTTTCCGGTAGCAAAATCTTCGGTTCTTCCAGTTCTATCCTTTTTGGCGTTTCAGTTATTTCTGCAGCTGCTGGCGGCGTGGCTGGATTGGTTGGCTTTTTAACCTCGGTGGCCGAAGAGGATTTTCCGGTAAACTCTGGCACCGAAGCTGGCTCGATATAGCGCGGCCGGTGCGTGAGGACCTTTATCTTCTTTCTTTCAGGTTCTGGCTCGCTAGGAGCAGTTGCAGCTTCTTCTTTTGCAGAGGTTGTGTTTTTTCTCTTCTGCCTTCGAACAGGATAGCAATAGTCAGGGTAGACAAACCCAATTGCATCAAATGCCCGATTCAGCCTCTTCTTTTTTCGGCCTCCGAAGGCTGCTGACATCGCAGTATCTTCGGCCTTCGAATAAGCACCAAGCAGCTCATCACTTAAATTTTCAATGCTCTTTAACCAGTCATCATCTGGCTCAGCAAATTTATCTCCGAACTTGAAGGTGTAATTCAGTCTCACAAGTCCACCTTCGTCGGCCTCTTTTATGGTTTCTTGTGGCATTTCCCACTTCTCCGCGAGCGGCCACACCCGGAAGGCAATATGCTCTTGTACTAAATCTCTTGTTCCAATAAAAGAGCAAATAACGCCGAAGGCCCTCTGGCATTCTTCAGCAGCTTCACTCATTTCAACCTTCGGCCTCCGAAGGCCGAAGCTTTGCCAAATAGGACGCATAATTATACCTTTGATATCTTCTCGTACTGATAGGTCATTCTTCACATAGAACCATTCTGTCATCCAGTCGCCGGGCCATCTCTTCCGAAAGGTTGGTACGGGACAGCTTGCCCCGGACCGAGAAACGAAACTGTAGCAGCCAAAATTATTATGGTACTGTTCTTTGCCCCAAGGTTTCGTTTCATATGATAATTCGTGTATATTGCAGAAGCTTTTTGCATCAGGCTTCAGACCTTGGCTTCTAGCGGCCCACACGAAGATATTCAGCCTTATAATTGCCTCAGGAGTAAGTTGATGAAGATAGACTTCGAAGATTTTCAACACCTCCACGACGAAGCTACTCAAGGGAAATCGTAGCCCAGCTTTCAAAAAGCTTCAGTACACTACGACTTCATTTTCTTCAGGGTGTGGACAAGTCTTCTCCCCTTCGTCGGCCCTCACAATGGACAAATCCCAGAAATACCTTCCTCTCATGTTGACAAGATGATTCTCTTTGATAGTTGATTTACCATAAACTGAATGGCTTGGTCGCCAGGGACGATCTTCGGAGTCTTCACTACCGCTGTCCACATCATAACTGTCACTGTCACCAGTATCCTCAGACAAGCCTTCTAGAATTTCCTTGGTAATTTTTTCTGTGTTTGTCTTCGACATCGCTATAAGAAACCCCAAGTTTTTCTCTTCGTCAAGAGTCAGCTTCGTCTCAGCAGCAGCTTTCTTATCTCCAGACATCTTCGGAAATACTAAAAAACTGTTTTCAAAGCCGAAGCTTCAAAACTAAAAGCTCAGAAAATCTTAGTGCGCAAAAGCTAAAAATCGAGTGAGCGAGAGCAAGTGACAAGAGAGCGTGCCAAATGAGTTTGCGGTATGACCGTATTTATACGCCCAATGCGTTGAAAATTGAAAGACCCCGCTTGTCAGTGAATGTTGCTATTCTAGCAAAGGGAAGGTGTTTTTTCGGACCTTCGGCGAAAAGCCTTCGTCCATTTCGCAATCTAAATTTATTATTTCAAACAAATTAATATTGCGAGGGGCTACTGTTGGGGGCCTTCGGCTTCCGAAGGTCCTCAAAAACAGGATTTAACAGTATTTCTGGAGTATAATGTGTGAACAGGTATATTCGGATTCAAGTCGACATCACAGTAGACCAGAGTAATACGAAGGTTGATACAGCGCCGAAGGTGTGAGCAGGAAAGCTTCGGCGTAGCAACAAAATGTGAAACCGACTTAAAGATGAAAAGGCTATTTAGACCTCGACAGATTACTATAGAATTATTATCAAATGTAAAGAGCATGAATGTAATTTTGTATGGGTTGTGCCCCGTGCCTATAAATAGGTGAACAGTACCCCCGTACTGTTCACGCGGACTGGGCATTCACTTTTGCGTCACGCTTGTACTTTCATCTCCTTCAAGTTGAAGGTACATTTGTAATTCAATGTTATTTCCATTTATATATAATAATAATGTATAATTATCTATGTAAACCTTTGTATTCCTTATAATTCATTCTTCGTCATTATGTAATGTATTTATGAAGGTATGCCCTTCATAACCTTCGTCCGAAAACCATTATATCCTAAGGGGAATAATGCTTCGTAGGACGAAGGGCTTGACCGATTAACATTTTTTATGTTGCCTTGTTCTTATAGCATTTGAGAACAAGTCTCCAACAATTAGAGGCTAACACCTACGTATTTTAGACCAAGAAATGGTCTCCACCAGAAATCCAAGAATGTGATCTATGGCAAGGAAACATATGTGGGGTGAGGTGTATGAGCGTCTGGTCGATGATCATTGGCCACACAACTCCCATTTTTGTCGAAAATAGCCATGAACGACCATTTTCAATAATATCGAAGGCTAACACCTACGGATTTTTGACCAAGAAATGGTCTCCACCAGAAATCCAAGAATGTGATCTACGACAAGGAAACATATGTGGGGTGAGGTGTATGAGCCTCTGGTCGACGATCAATGGCCACACAACCCCCATTTTGCCGAAAATAGCCATGAATGACCATTTTCATTAATATCGAAGGCTAACACCTACGGATTTTTGACCAAGAAATGGTCTCCACCAGAAATCCAAGAATGTGATCTACGACAAGGAAACATATGTGGGGTGAGGTGTATGAGCCTCTGGTCGACGATCAATGGCCACACAACCCCCATTTTGCCGAAAATAGCCATGAATGACCATTTTCAATAATACCGAAGGCTAACACGTACGAGTTTTTAACCAAGAAATGGTTTCCACCAGAAATCCAAAAATGTAATCTATGGCAAGGAAACATATGTGGGGTGAGGTGTATGAGCCTCTAGTCGATGATAAATGGCCACACAACCCCCATTTTTTATGAAAATAGCCATGAGCGACCTTGAAAATAGCCATGAGCGACCATTTTCAATAATACTAGAGGCTAACACCTACGGATTTTGGACCAAGAAAAGGTCTCCACCAGAAATCCAAGAATGTGATCTATGGCAAGGAAACATATGTGGGGTGAGGTGTATGAGCGTCTGGTCGATGATCAATGGCCACACAACCCCCATTTTTGTCGAAAATAGCCATGAACGACCATTTTCAATAATACCGAAGGCTAACACCTACAGATTTTTGACCAAGAAATGGTCTCCACCAGAAATCCAAGAATGTGATCTATGGCAAGGAAACATATGTGGGGTGAGGTGTATGAGCCTCTAGTCGATGATCAATGGCCACACAACCCCCATTTTTGTCGAAAATAGCCATGAATGACCATTTTCAAAAATACCAAAGGCTAACACGTACGGATTATTGACCAAAAATGGTCTCCACCAGAAATCCAAGAATGTGATCTATGGCAAGGAAACATATGTGGGGTGAGGTGTACGAGCCTCTGGTCGATGATCAATGGCCACACAACCCCCATTTTTGTCGAAAATAGCCATGAATGACCATTTTCAATAATACCGAAGGCTAACACGTACAAGTTTTTAACCAAGAAATGGTTTCCACCAGAAATCCAAGAATGTAATCTATGGCAAGGAAACATATGTGGGGTGAGGTGTATGAGCCTCTGGTCGATGATCAATGGCCACACAGCCCCCATTTTTTATGAAAATAGCCATGAGCGACCATTTTCAATAATACTAGAGGCTAAGACCTATGGATTTTTAACCAAGAAATGGTCTCCACCAGAAATCCAAGAATGTGATCTACGACAAGGAAACATATGTGGGGTGAGGTGTATGAGCGTCTGGTCGACGATCAATGGCCACACAACCCCCATTTTTGTCGAAAATAGCCATGAACGACCATTTTCAATAATACCAAAGGCTAACACCTACGGATTTTTGACCAAGAAATGGTCGGGGTGAGGTTTACGAGCCTCTGGTCGATGATCAATGGCCACACAACCCCCATTTTTTTATGAAAATAGCCATGAGCGACCTTGAAAATAGCCATGAGCGACCATTTTCAATAATACTAGAGGCTAACACCTACGGATTTTAGACCAAGAAATGGTTTCCACCAGAAATCCAAGAATGTGATCTATGGCAAGGAAACATATGTGGGGTGAGGTGTATGAGCCTCTGGTCGACGATCAATGGCCACACAACCCCCATTTTGCCGAAAATAGCCATGAATGACCATTTTTAATAATACCGAAGGCTAACACCTACGGATTTTTGACCAAGAAATGGTCTCCACCAGAAATCCAAGAATGTGATCTATGACAAGGAAACATATGTGGGGTGAGGTGTATGAGCCTCTGGTCGACGATCAATGGCCACACAACCCTAATTTTTGTCGAAAATAGCCATGAACGACCATTTTCAATGACACTGAAGGCTAACACCTACGGATTTTTGACCAAGAAATGGTCTCCACCATAAATCCAAGAATGTGATCTATGGCAAGGAAACATATGTGTAGTGAGGTGTATGAGCCTCTGGTCGAAGATCAATGGCCACACAACCCCCATTTTTGTCGAAAATAGCCATGAATGACCATTTTCAAAAATACCAAAGGCTAACACATTCGGATTTTTGCCCAAGAAATGGTCTCCACCAGAAATCCAAGAATGTGATCTATGGCAAGGAAACATATGTGGGGTGAGGTGTACGAGCCTCTGGTCGATGATCAATTGCCACAGAACCCCCATTTTGCCGAAAATAGCCATGAACGACCATTTTCAATAATACCGAAGGCTAACACCTACGGATTTTTGACCAAGAAATGGTCTCCACCATAAATCCAAGAATGTAATCTATGGCAAGGAAACATATGTGGGGTGAGGTGTATGAGCGTCTGGTCGACGATCAATGGCCACACAACCCCCATTTTTGTCGAAAATAGCCATGAACGACCATTTTCAATAATACCGAAGGCTAACACCTACGGATTTTTGACCAAGAAATGGTCTCCACCATAAATCCAAGAATGTGATCTATGGCAAGGAAACATATGTGGGGTGAGGTGTATGAGCGTCTGGTCGATGATCAATGGCCACACAACCCCCATTTTTGTCGAAAATAGCCATGAACGACTATTTTCAATAATATCGATGGCTAACACGTACGAGTTTTTAACCAAGAAATGGTTTCCACCAGAAATCCAAGAATGTAATCTATGGCAAGGAAACATATGTGGGGTGAGGTTTATGAGCCTCTGGTCGATGATAAATGGCCGCACAACCCCAATTTTTTATGAAAATAGCCATGAGCTTCCTTGAAAATAGCCATGAGCGACCATTTTCAATAATACTAGAGGCTAACACCTACGGATTTTAGACCAAGAAATGGTCTCCACCAGAAATCCAAGAATGTGATCTATGGCAAGGAAACATATGTGGGGTGAGGTGTATGAGCGTCTGGTCGATGATCAATGGCCACAGAACCCCCATTTTGCCGAAAATAGCCATGAACGACCATTTTCAATAATACCGAAGGCTAACACGTACGGATTTTTGACCAAGAAATGGTCTCCACCAGAAATCCAAGAATGTGATCTATGGCAAGGAAACATATGTGGGGTGAGGTGTATGAGCCTCTAGTCGATGATCAATGGCCACACAACCCCCATTTTTGTCGAAAATAGCCATGAACGACCATTTTCAATAATATCGAAGGCTAACTGGGGGTTGTGTGGCCATTGATCGTCGACCAGAGGCTCATACACCTCACCCCACATATGTTTCCTTGTCGTAGATCACATTCTTGGATTTCTGGTGGAGACCATTTCTTGGTCAAAAATCCGTAGGTGTTAGCCTTCGATATTATTGAAAATGGTCGATCATGGCTATTTTCGACAAAAATGGGGGTTGTGTGGCCATTGATCATCGACCAGAGGCTCATACACCTCACCCCACATATGTTTCCTTGCCATAGATCACATTCTTGGATTTCTGGTGGAGACCATTTCTTGGTCAAAAATCCGTAGGTGTTAGCCTTCGGTATTATTGAAAATGGTCGTTCATGGCTATTTTCGACAAAAATGGGGGTTGTGTGGCCATTGATCATCGACCAGACGCTCATACACCTCACCCCACATATGTTTCCTTGCCATAGATCACATTCTTGGATTTCTGGTGGAGACCATTTCTTGGTCTAAAATCCGTAGGTGTTAGCCTCTAGTATTATTGAAAATGGTCGTTCATGGCTATTTTCGACAAAAATTAGGGTTGTGTGGCCATTGATCATCGACCAGAGGCTCATACACCTCACCCCACATATGTTTCCTTGCCATAGATCACATTCTTGGATTTCTGGTGGAAACCATTTCTTGGTTAAAAACTCGTACGTGTTAGCCTTCGGTATTATTGAAAATGGTCATTCATGGCTATTTTCGGCAAAATGGGGGTTGTGTGGCCATTGATCGTTGACCAGAGGCTCATACACCTCACCCCACATATGTTTCCTTGTCGTAGATCACATTCTTGGATTTCTGGTGGAGACCATTTCTTGGTCAAAAATCCGTAGGTGTTAGCCTTCGATATTATTGAAAATGGTCGTTCATGGCTATTTTCGACAAAAATGGGGGTTGTGTGGCCATTGATCATCGACTAGACGCTCATACACCTCAACCCACATATGTTTCCTTGCCATAGATCACATTCTTTGATTTCTGGTGGAGACCATTTCTTTGTCAAAAATCTGTACGTGTTAGCCTTTGGTATTTTTGAAAATGGTCATTCATGGCTATTTTCGACAAAAATGGGGGTTGTGTGGCCATTGATCATCGACTAGAGGCTCATACACCTCACCCCACATATGTTTCCTTGCCATAGGTCACATTCTTGGATTTCTGGTGGAGACCATTTCTTGGTCAAAAATCCGTAGGTGTTAGCCTTCGGTATTATTGAAAATGGTCGTTCATGGCTATTTTCGGCAAAATGGGGGTTGTGTGGCCATTGATCGTCGACCAGAGGCTCATACACCTCACCCCACATATGTTTCCTTGTCGTAGATCACATTCTTGGATTTCTGGTGGAGACCATTTCTTGGTCAAAAATCCGTAGGTGTTAGCTTTCGGTATTATTGAAAATGGTCGTTCATGGCTATTTTGGACAAAAATGGGGGTTGTGTGGCCATTGATCATCGACCAGACGCTCATACACCTCACCCCACATATGTTTCCTTGCCATAGATCGCATTCTTGGATTTCTGGTGGAGACCATTTCTTGGTCAAAAATCCGTACGTGTTACCCTTCGGTATGATTGAAAATGGAGGTTGTGTGACCATTGATCATCGACCAGAGGCTCATACACCTCACCCCACATATGTTTCCTTGTCGTAGATCACATTCTTGGATTTCTGGTGGAGACCATTTCTTGGTCAAAAATCCGTAGGTGTTAGCCTTCGATATTATTGAAAATAGTCGTTCATGGCTATTTTCGACAAAAATGGGGGTTGTGTGGCCATTGATCATCGACCAGAGGCTCATACACCTCACCCCACATATGTTTTCTTGCCATAGATCACATTCTTGGATTTCTGGTGGAGACCATTTCTTGGTCAAAAATCCGTAGGTGTTAGCCTTCGGTATTATTGAAAATGGTCGTTCATGGCTATTTTCGACAAAAATGGGGGTTGTGTGGCCATTGATCATCGACCAGACGCTCATACACCTCACTACACATATGTTTCCTTGCCATAGATCACATTCTTGGATTTATGGTGGAGACCATTTCTTGGTCAAAAATCCGTAGGTGTTAGCCTTCGGTATTATTGAAAATGGTCGTTCATGGCTATTTTCGACAAAAATGGGGGTTGTGTGGCAATTGATCATCGACCAGAGGCTCATACACCTCACCCCACATATGTTTCCTTGCCATAGATCACATTCTTGGATTTCTGGTGGAGACCATTTCTTGGGCAAAAATCCGAATGTGTTAGCCTTTGGTATTTTTGAAAATGGTCATTCATGGCTATTTTCGACAAAAATGGGGGTTGTGTGGCCATTGATCTTCGACCAGAGGCTCATACACCTCACTACACATATGTTTCCTTGCCATAGATCACATTCTTGGATTTATGGTGGAGACCATTTCTTGGTCAAAAATCCGTAGGTGTTAGCCTTCAGTGTCATTGAAAATGGTCGTTCATGGCTATTTTCGACAAAAATTAGGGTTGTGTGGCCATTGATCGTCGACCAGAGGCTCATACACCTCACCCCACATATGGTTCCTTGCCATAGATCACATTCTTGGATTTCTGGTGGAGACCATTTCTTGGTCAAAAATCCGTAGGTGTTAGCCTTCGGTATTATTGAAAATGGTCATTCATGGCTATTTTTGGCAAAATGGGGGCTGTGTGGCCATTGATCGTCGACCAGAGGCTCATACACCTCACCCCACATATGTTTCCTTGCCATAGATCACATTCTTGGATTTCTGGTGGAAACCATTTCTTGGTCTAAAATCCGTAGGTGTTAGCCTCTAGTATTATTGAAAATGGTCGCTCATGGCTATTTTCAAGGTCGCTCATGGCTATTTTCATAAAAAATGGGGGTTGTGTGGCCATTGATCATCGACCAGAGGCTCGTAAACCTCACCCCGACCATTTCTTGGTTAAAAATCCGTAGGTGTTAGCCTTTGGTATTATTGAAAATGGTCGTTCATGGCTATTTTCGACAAAAATGGGGGTTGTGTGGCCATTGATCGTCGACCAGACGCTCATACACCTCACCCCACATATGTTTCCTTGTCGTAGATCACATTCTTGGATTTCTGGTGGAGACCATTTCTTGGTTAAAAATCCGTAGGTCTTAGCCTCTAGTATTATTGAAAATGGTCGCTCATGGCTATTTTCATAAAAAAATGGGGGCTGTGTGGCCATTGATCATCGACCAGAGGCTCATACACCTCACCCCACATATGTTTCCTTGCCATAGATTACATTCTTGGATTTCTGGTGGAAACCATTTCTTGGTTAAAAACTCGTACGTGTTAGCCTTCGGTATTATTGAAAATGGTCATTCATTTCTATTTTCGACAAAAATGGGGGTTGTGTGGCCATTGATCATCGACCAGAGGCTCGTACACCTCACCCCACATATGTTTCCTTGCCATAGATCACATTCTTGGATTTTTGGTGGAGACCATTTCTTGGTCAAAAATCCGTACGTGTTAGCCTTTGGTATTTTTGAAAATGGTCATTCATGGCTATTTTCGACAAAAATGGGGGTTGTGTGGCCATTGATCATCGACTAGAGGCTCATACACCTCACCCCACATATGTTTCCTTGCCCTAGATCACATTCTTGGATTTCTGGTGGAGACCATTTCTTGGTCAAAAATCCGTAGGTGTTAGCCTTCGGTATTATTGAAAATGGTCGTTCATGGCTATTTTCGACAAAAATGGGGGTTGTGTGGCCATTGATCATCGACCAGACGCTCATACACCTCACCCCACATATGTTTCCATGCCATAGATCACATTCTTGGATTTCTGGTGGAGACCTTTTCTTGGTCCAAAATCCGTAGGTGTTAGCCTCTAGTATTATTGAAAATGGTCGCTCATGGCTATTTTCAAGGTCGCTCATGGCTATTTTCATAAAAAATGGGGGTTGTGTGGCCATTTATCATCGACTAGAGGCTCATACACCTCACCCCACATATGTTTCCTTGCCATAGATTACATTCTTGGATTTCTAGTGGAAACCATTTCTTGGTTAAAAACTCGTACGTGTTAGCCTTCGGTATTATTGAAAATGGTCATTCATGGCTATTTTCGGCAAAATGGGGGTTGTGTGGCCATTGATCGTCGACCAGAGGCTCATACACCTCACCCCACATATGTTTCCTTGTCGTAGATCACATTCTTGGATTTCTGGTGGAGACCATTTCTTGGTCAAAAATCCGTAGGTGTTAGCCTTCGATATTATTGAAAATGGTCATTCATGGCTATTTTCGGCAAAATGGGGGTTGTGTGGCCATTGATCGTCGACCAGAGGCTCATACACCTCACCCCACATATGTTTCCTTGTTGTAGATCACATTCTTGGATTTCTGGTGGAGACCATTTCTTGGTCCAAAATCCGTAGGTGTTAGCCTTCGATATTATTGAAAATGGTCGTTCATGGCTATTTTCGACAAAAATGGGGGTTGTGTGGCCAATGATCATCGACCAGAGGCTCATACACCTCACCCCACATATGTTTCCTTGCCATAGATCACATTCTTGGATTTCTGGTGGAGACCATTTCTTGGTCAAAAATCCGTAGGTGTTAGCCTTCGGTATTATTGAAAATGGTCGTTCATGGCTATTTTCGACAAAAATGGGGGTTGTGTGGCCATTGATCATCGACCAGACGCTCATACACCTCACCCCACATATGTTTCCTTGCCATAGATCACATTCTTGGATTTCTGGTGGAGACCATTTCTTGGTCTAAAATCCGTAGGTGTTAGCCTCTAGTATTATTGAAAATGGTCGCTCGTGGCTATTTTCAAGGTCGCTCATGGCTATTTTCATAAAAAATGGGGGTTGTGTGGCCATTTATCATCGACTAGAGGCTCATAAACCTCACCCCACATATGTTTCCTTGCCATAGATCACATTCTTTGATTTCTGGTGGAGACCATTTCTTGGTCAAAAATCCGTAGGTGTTAGCCTTCGGTATTATTGTAAATGATCGTTCATGGCTATTTTCGACAAAAATGGGGGTTGTGTGGCCATTGATCATCGACCAGAGGCTCGTCCACCTCACCCCCCATATGTTTCCTTGCAATAGATCACATTCTAGGATTTCTGGTGGAGACCATTTCTTGGTCTAAAATCCGTAGGTGTTAGCCTCTAGTATTATTGAAAATGGTCGCTCATGGCTATTTTCAAGGCCGCTCATGGCTATTTTCATAAAAAATGGGGGTTGTGTGGCCATTTATCATCGACTAGAGGCTCATAGACCTCACCCCACATATGTTTCCTTGCCATAGATTACATTCTTGGATTTCTGGTGGAAACCATTTCTTGGTTAAAAACTCGTACGTGTTAGCCTTCGGTATTATTGAAAATGGTCATTCATGGCTATTTTCGGCAAAATGGGGGTTGTGTGGCCATTGATCGTCGACCAGAGGCTCATACACCTCACCCCACATATGTTTCCTTGTCGTAGATCACATTCTTGGATTTCTGGTGGAGACCATTTCTTGGTCAAAAATCCGTAGGTGTTAGCCTTCGGTATTATTGAAAATGGTCGTTCATGGCTATTTTCGACAAAATGGGGGTTGTGTGGCAATTGATCATCGACCAGAGGCTCATACACCTCACCCCACATATGTTTCCTTGCCATAGATCACATTCTTGAGTTTCTGGTGGAGACCATTTCTTGGTCAAAAATCCGTACGTGTTAGCCTTTGGTATTTTTGAAAATGGTCATTCATGGCTATTTTCGACAAAAATGGGGGTTGTGTGGCCATTGATCATCGACTAGAGGCTCATACACCTCACCCCACATATGTTTCCTTGCCATAGATCACGTTCTTGGATTTCTGGTGGAGACCATTTCTTGGTCAAAAATCCGTAGGTGTTAGCCTTCGGTATTATTGTAAATGGTCATTCATGGCTATTTTCGACAAAAATGGGGGTTGTGTGGCCATTGATCATCGACCAGAGGCTCATACACCTCACCCCACATATGTTTCCTTGCCATACATCACATTCTTGGATTTCTGGTGGAGACCATTTCTTGGTCAAAAATCCGTAGGTCTTAGCCTCTAGTATTATTGAAAATGGTCTCTCATGGCTATTTTCATAAAAATTGGGGGTTGTGTGGCCATTGATCATCGACCAGAGGCTCGTACACCTCACCCCACATATGTTTCCTTGCCATAGATCACATTCTTGGATTTCTGGTGGAGACCATTTCTTGGTCAAAAATCCGTAGGTGTTAGCCTTCGATATTATTGAAAATGGTTGTTCATGGCTATTTTCGACAAAAATGGGGGTTGTGTGGCCATTGATCATCGACCAGAGGCTCATACACCTCACCCCACATATGTTTCCTTGCCATAGATCACATTCTTGGATTTCTGGTGGAGACCATTTCTTGGTCAAAAATCCGTAGGTCTTAGCCTCTAATATTATTGAAAATGGTCGCTCATGGCTATTTTCATAAAAAAATGGGGGTTGTGTGGCCATTTATCATCGACTAGAGGCTCATAAATCTCACCCCACATATGTTTCCTTGCCATAGATCACATTCTTGGATTTCTGGTGGAGACCATTTCTTGGTCAAAAATCCGTAGGTGTTAGCCTTCGGTATTATTGAAAATGGTCGTTCATGGCTATTTTCGACAAAAATGGGGGTTGTGTGGCCATTGATCATCGACCAGACGCTCATACACCTCACCCCACATATGTTTCCTTGCCATAGATCACATTCTTGGATTTCTGGTGGAGACCATTTCTTGGTCTAAAATCCGTAGGTGTTAGCCTCTAGTATTATTGAAAATGGTCGCTCATGGCTATTTTCAAGGTCGCTCATGGCTATTTTCATAAAAATGGGGGTTGTGTGGCCATTTATCATCGACTAGAGGCTCATAAACCTCACCCCACATATGTTTCCTTGCCATAGATTACATTCTTGGATTTCTGGTGGAAACCATTTCTTGGTTAAAAACTCGTACGTGTTAGCCTTCGGTATTATTGAAAATGGTCATTCATGGCTATTTTCGGCAAAATGGGGGTTGTGTGGCCATTGATCGTCGACCAGAGGCTCATACACCTCACCCCACATATGTTTCCTTGTCGTAGATCACATTCTTGGATTTCTGGTGGAGACCATTTCTTGGTCAAAAATCCGTAGGTGTTAGCCTTCGATATTATTGAAAATGGTCGTTCATGGCTATTTTCGACAAAAATGGGGGTTGTGTGGCCATTGATCATCGACCATAGGCTCATACACCTCACCCCACATATGTTTCCTTGCCATAGATCACATTCTTGGATTTCTGGTGGAGACCATTTCTTGGTCAAAAATCCGTAGGTGTTAGCCTTCGGTATTATTGTAAATGGTCATTCATGGCTATTTTCGACAAAAATGGGGGTTGTGTGGCCATCGATCATCGACGAGAGGCTCATACACCTCACCCCACATATGTTTCCTTGCCATAGATCACATTCTTGGATTTCTGGTGGAGACCATTTCTTGGTCAAAAATCCGTAGGTCTTAGCCTCTAGTATTATTGAAAATGGTCGCTCATGGCTATTTTCATAAAAAATGGGGGTTGTGTGGCCATTGATCATCGACCAAGCCATGAACGACCATTTTCAAAAATACCAAAGGCTAACACGTACGGATTTTTGACCAAGAAATGGTCTCCACCAGAAATCCAAGAATGTGATCTATGGCAAGGAAACATATGTGGGGTGAGGTTTATGAACCTCTAGTCGATGAAAATGGCCACACAACCCCCATTTTTTATGAAAATAGCCATGAGCGACCTTGAAAATAGCCATGAGCGACCATTTTCAATAATACTAGAGGCTAACACCTACGGATTTTAGACCAAGAAATGGTCTCCACCAGAAATCCAAGAATGTGATCTATGGCAAGGAAACATATGTGGGGTGAGGTGTATGAGCGTCTGGTCGATGATCAATGGCCACACAACCCCCATTTTTGTCGAAAATAGCCATGAACGACCATTTTCAATAATACCGAAGGCTAACACCTATAGATTTTTGACCAAGAAATGGTCTCCACCAGAAATCCAAGAATGTGATCTATGGCAAGGAAACATATGTGGGGTGAGGTGTATGAGCCTCTGGTCGATGATCAATGGCCACACAACCCCCATTTTTGTCGAAAATAGCCATGAACGACCATTTTCAATAATATCGAAGGCTAACACCTACGGATTTTTGACCAAGAAATGGTCTCCACCAGAAATCCAAGAATGTGATCTACGACAAGGAAACATATGTGGGGTGAGGTGTATGAGCCTCTGGTCGACGATCAATGGCCACAGAACCCCCATTTTGCCGAAAATAGCCATGAGCGACCATTTTCAATAATATTAGAGGCTAAGACCTACGGATTTTTGACCAAGAAATGGTCTCCACCAGAAATCCAAGAATGTGATCTATGGCGAGGAAACATATGTGGGGTGAGGTGTATGAGCCTCTGGTCGATGATCAATGGCCACACAACCCCCATTTTTGTCGAAAATAGCCATGAACGACCATTTTCAATAATACCGAAGGCTAACACCTACGGATTTTTGACCAAGAAATGGTCTCCACCAGAAATCCAAGAATGTGATCTATGGCAAGGAAACATATGTGTAGTGAGGTGTATGAGCCTCTGGTCGAAGATCAATGGCCACACAACCCCCATTTTTGTCGAAAATAGCCATGAATGACCATTTTCAAAAATACCAAAGGCTAACACGTACGGATTTTTGACCAAGAAATGGTCTCCACCAGAAATCCAAGAATGTGATCTATGGCAAGGAAACATATGTGGGGTGAGGTGTACGAGCCTCTGGTCGATGATCAATGGCCACACAACCCCCATTTTGCCGAAAATAGCCATGAACGACCATTTTCAATAATACCGAAGGCTAACACGTACGAGTTTTTAACCAAGAAATGGTCTCCACCAGAAATCCAAGAATGTGATCTATGGCAAGGAAACATATGTGGGGTGAGGTTTATGAGCCTCTAGTCGATGATAAATGGCTATTTTCGGCCACACAACCCCCATTTTTGTCGAAAATAGCCATGAACGACCATTTTCAATAATACCGAAGGCTAACACCTACGGATTTTTGACCAAGAAATGGTCTCCACCAGAAATCCAAGAATGAGATCTATGGCAAGGAAACATATGTGGGGTGAGGTGTATGAGCCTCTGGTCGACGATCAATGGCCACACAACCCTAATTTTTTGTCGAAAATAGCCATGAACGACCATTTTCAATGACACTGAAGGCTAACGCCTACGGATTTTTGACCAAGAAATGGTCTCCACCATAAATCCAAGAATGTGATCTATGGCAAGGAAACATATGTGTAGTGAGGTGTATGAGCCTCTGGTCGAAGATCAATGGCCACACAACCCCCATTTTTGTCGAAAATAGCCATGAATGACCATTTTCAAAAATACCAAAGGCTAACACATTCGGATTTTTGCCCAAGAAATGGTCTCCACCAGAAATCCAAGAATGTGATCTATGGCAAGGAAACATATGTGGGGTGAGGTGTACGAGCTTCTGGTCGATGATCAATGGCCACAGAACCCCCATTTTGCCGAAAATAGCCATGAATGACCATTTTCAATAATACCGAAGGCTAACACGTACGAGTTTTTAACCAAGAATGTGATCTATGGCAAGGAAACATATGAGGGGTGAGATTTATGAGCCTCTAGTCGATGATAAATGGCCACACAACCCCCATTTTTTATGAAAATAGCCATGAGCGACCATTTTCAATAATATTAGAGGCTAAGACCTACGGATTTTTGACCAAGAAATGGTCTCCACCAGAAATCTAAGAATGTGATCTATGGCAAGGAAACATATGTGGGGTGAGGTGTATGAGCCTCTGGTCGATGATCAATGGCCACACAACCCACATTGTTGTCGAAAATAGCCATGAATGACCATTTACAATAATACCGAAGGCTAACACCTACGGATTTTTGACCAAGAAATGGTCTCCACCAGAAATCCAAGAATGTGATCTATGGCAAGGAAACATATGTGGGGTGAGGTGTATGAGCCTCTGGTCGATGATCAATGGCCACACAACCCCCATTTTTGTCGAAAATGGCCATGAACGACCATTTTCAATAATATCGAAGGCTAACACCTACGGATTTTTGACCAAAAAATGGTCTCCACCAGAAATCCAAGAATGTGATCTACGACAAGGAGACATATGTGGGGTGAGGTGTATGAGCCTCTGGTCGACGATCAATGGCCACACAACCCCCATTTTGCCGAAAATAGCCATGAATGACCATTTTCAATAATACCGAAGGCTAACACGTACGAGTTTTTAACCAAGAAATGGTTTCCACCAGAAATCCAAGAATGTAATCTATGGCAAGGAAACATATGTGGGGTGAGGTGTACGAGCCTCTGGTCGATGATCAATGGCCACACAACCCCCATTTTGCCGAAAATAGCCATGAACGACCATTTTCAATAATACCGAAGGCTAACACGTACGAGTTTTTGACCAAGAAATGGTCTCCACCAAAAATCCAAGAATGTGATCTATGGCAAGGAAACATATGTGGGGTGAGATTTATGAGCCTCTAGTCGATGATAAATGGCCACACAACCCCCATTTTTTTATGAAAATAGCCATGAGCGACCATTTTCAATAATATTAGAGGCTAAGACCTACGGATTTTTGACCAAGAAATGGTCTCCACCAGAAATCCAAGAATGTGATCTATGGCAAGGAAACATATGTGGGGTGAGGTGTATGAGCCTATGGTCGATGATCAATGGCCACACAACCCCCATTTTTGTCAAAAATAGCCATGAATGACCATTTACAATAATACCGAAGGCTAACACCTACGGATTTTTGACCAAGAAATGGTCTCCACCAGAAATCCAAGAATGTGATCTATGGCAAGGAAACATATGTGGGGTGAGGTGTATGAGCCTCTGGTCGATGATCAATGGTCACACAACCCCCATTTTTGTCGAAAATAGCCATGAACGACCATTTTCAATAATATCGAAGGCTAACACCTACGGATTTTTGACCAAGAAATGGTCTCCACCAGAAATCCAAGAATGTGATCTACGACAAGGAAACATTTGTGGGGTGAGGTGTATGAGCCTCTGGTCGACGATCAATGGCCACACAACCCCCATTTTGCCGAAAATAGCAATGAATGACCATTTTCAATAATACCGAAGGCTAACACGTACGAGTTTTTAACCAAGAAATGGCTTCCACCAGAAATCCAAGAATGTAATCTATGGCAAGGAAACATATGTGGGGTGAGGTTTATGAGCCTCTAGTCGATGATAAATGGCCACACAACCCCCATTTTTTATGAAAATAGCCATGAGCGACCTTGAAAATAGCCATGAGCGACCATTTTCAATAATACTAGAGGCTAACACCTACGGATTTTAGACCAAGAAATGGTCTCCACCAGAAATCCAAGAATGTGATCTACGACAAGGAAACATATGTGGGGTGAGCTGTATGAGCCTCTGGTCGACGATCAATGGCCACACAACCCCCATTTTGCCGAAAATAGCCATGAATGACCATTTTCAATAATACCGAAGGCTAACACGTACGAGTTTTTAACCAAGTAATGGCTTCCACCAGAAATCCAAGAATGTAATCTATGGCAAGGAAACATATGTGGGGTGAGGTTTATGAGCCTCTAGTCGATGATAAATGGCCACACAACCCCCATTTTTTTTATGAAAATAGCCATGAGCGACCTTGAAAATAGCCATGAGCGACCATTTTCCATAATACTAGAGGCTAACACCTACGGATTTTAGACCAAGAAATGGTCTCCACCAGAAATCCAAGAATGTGATCTATGGCAAGGAAACATATGTGGGGTGAGGTGTATGAGCGTCTGGTCGATGATCAATGGACACACAACCCCCATTTTTGTCGAAAATAGCCATGAACGACCATTTTCAATAATACCGAAGGCTAACCCCTACGGATTTTTGACCAAGAAATGGTCTCCACCAATAATCCAAGAATGTGATTTATGGCAAAGAAACATATGTGGGGTGAGGTGTATGAGCCTCTGGTCGACGATCAATGGCCACACAACCCTAATTTTTGTCGAAAATAGCCATGAACGACCATTTTCAATGACACTGAAGGCTAACACCTACGGATTTTTGACCAAGAAATGGTCTCCACCATAAATCCAAGAATGTGATCTATGGCAAGGAAACATATGTGTAGTGAGGTGTATGAGCCTCTGGTCGAAGATCAATGGCCACACAACCCCCATTTTTGTCGAAAATAGCCATGAATGACCATTTTCAAAAATACCAAAGGCTAACACGTATGGATTTTTGACCAAGAAATGGTCTCCACCAGAAATCCAAGAATGTGATCTATGGCAAGGAAACATATGTGGGGTGAGGTGTACGAGCCTCTGGTCGATGATCAATGGCCACACAACCCCCATTTTGCCGAAAATAGCCATGAACGACCATTTTCAATAATACCGAAGGCTAACACGTACGAGTTTTTAACCAAGAAATGGTCTCCACCAGAAATCCAAAAATGTGATCTATGGCAATGAAACATATGTGGGGTGAGGTTTATGAGCCTCTAGTCGATGATAAATGGCCACACAACCCCCATTTTTTATGAAAATAGCCATGAGCGACCTTGAAAATAGCCATGAGCGACCATTTTCAATAATACTAGAGGCTAACACCTACAGATTTTAGACCAAGAAATGGTCTCCACCAGAAATCCAAGAATGTGATCTATGGCAAGGAAACATATGTGGGGTGAGGTGTATGAGCGTCTGGTCGATGATCAATGGCCACACAACCCCCATTTTTGTCGAAAATAGCCATGAACGACCATTTTCAATAATACCTAAGGCTAACACCTACGGATTTTTGACCAAGAAATGGTCTCCACCAGAAATCCAAGAATGTGATCTATGGCAAGGAAATATATTTGGGGTGAGGTGTATGAGCCTCTGGTCGACGATCAATGGCCACACAACCCTAATTTTTGTTGAAAATAGCCATGAACGACCATTTTCAATGACACTGAAGGCTAACACCTACGGATTTTTGACCAAGAAATGGTCTCCACCATAAATCCAAGAATGTGATCTATGGCAAGGAAACATATGTGTAGTGAGGTGTATGAGCCTCTGGTCGAAGATCAATGGCCACATAACCCCCATTTTTGTCGAAAATAGCCATGAATGACCATTTTCAAAAATACCAAAGGCTAACACATTCGGATTTTTGCCCAAGAAATGGTCTCCACCAGAAATCCAAGAATGTGATCTATGGCAAGGAAACATATGTGGGGTGAGGTGTACGAGCCTCTGGTCGATGATCAATGGCCACAGAACCCCCATTTTGCCGAAAATAGCCATGAACGACCATTTTCAATAATACCGAAGGCTAACACGTACGAGTTTTTGACCAAGAAATGGTCTCCACCAAAAATCCAAGAATGTGATCTATGGCAAGGAAACATATGTGGGGTGAGATTTATGAGCCTCTAGTCGATGATAAATGGCCACACAACCCCCATTTTTTTATGAAAATAGCCATGAGCGACCATTTTCAAAAATATTAGAGGCTAAGACCTACAGATTTTTGACCAAGAAATGGTCTCCACCAGAAATCCAAGAATGTGATCTATGGCAAGGAAACATATGTGGGGTGAGGTGTATGAGCCTCTGGTCAATGATCAATGGCCACACAACCCCCATTTTTGTCGAAAATAGCCATGAATGACCATTTACAATAATACCGAAGGCTAACACCTACGGATTTTTGACCAAGAAATGGTCTCCACCAGAAATCCAAGAATGTGATCTATGGCAAGGAAACATATGTGGGGTGAGGTGTATGAGCCTCTGGTCGATGATCAATGGCCACACAACCCCCATTTTTGTCGAAAATAGCCATTAACGACCATTTTCAATAATATCGAAGGCTAACACCTATGGATTTTTGACCAAGAAATGGTCTCCACCAGAAATCCAAGAATGTGATCTACGACAAGGAAACATATGTGGGGTGAGGTGTATGAGCCTCTGGTCGACGATCAATGGCCACACAACCCCCATTTTGCCGAAAATAGCCATGAATGACCAATTTCAATAATACCGAAGGCTAACACGTACGAGTTTTTAACCAAGAAATGGTTTCCACCAGAAATCCAAGAATGTAATCTATGGCAAGGAAACATATGTGGGGTGAGGTTTATGAGCCTCTAGTCGATGATAAATGGCCACACAACCCCCATTTTTTATGAAAATAGCCATGAGCGACCTTGAAAATAGCCATGAGCGACCATTTTCAATAATACTAGAGGCTAACACCTACGGATTTTAGACCAAGAAATGGTCTCCACCAGAAATCCAAGAATGTGATCTATGGCAAGGAAACATATGTGGGGTGAGGTGTATGAGCGTCTGGTCGATGATCAATGGCCACACAACCCCCATTTTTGTCGAAAATAGCCATGAACGACCATTTTCAATAATACCGAAGGCTAACACCTACGGAATTTTGACCAAGAAATGGTCTCCACCAGAAATCCAAGAATGTGATCTATGGCAAGGAAACATATGTGGGGTGAGGTGTATGAGCCTCTGGTCGACGATCAATGGCCACACAACCCCCATTTTTTATGAAAAAAGCCATGAGCGACCTTGAAAATAGCCATGAGCGACCATTTTCAATAATACTAGAGGCTAACACCTACAGATTTTAGACCAAGAAATGGTCTCCACCAGAAATCCAAGAATGTGATCTATGGCAAGGAAACATATGTGGGGTGAGGTGTATGAGTGTCTGGTCGATGATCAATGGCCACACAACCCCCATTTTTGTCGAAAATAGCCATGAACGACCATTTTCAATAATACCGAAGGCTAACACCTACGGATTTTTGACCAAGAAATGGTCTCCATCAGAAATCCAAGAATGTGATCTATGGCAAGGAAACATATGTGGGGTGAGGTGTATGAGCCTCTGGTCGATGACCAATGGCCACACAACCCCCATTTTTGTCGAAAATAGCCATGAACGACCTTTTTCAATAATATCGAAGGCTAACACCTACGGATTTTTGACCAAGAAATGGTCTCCACCAGAAATCCAAGAATGTGATCTACGACAAGGAAACATATGTGGGGTGAGGTGTATGAGCCTCTGGTCGACGATCAATGGCCACACAACCTCCATTTTGCCGAAAATAGCCATGAATGACCATTTTCAATAATACCGAAGGCTAACACGTACGAGTTTTTAACCAAGAAATGGTTTCCACCAGAAATCCAAGAATGTAATCTATGGCAAGGAAACATATGTGGGGTGAGGTTTATGAGCCTCTAGTCGATGATAAATGGCCACACAACCCCCATTTTTATGAAAATAGCCATGAGCGACCTTGAAAATAGCCATGAGCGACCATTTTCAACAATACTAGAGGCTAACACCTACGGATTTTAGACCAAGAAATGGTCTCCACCAAAAATCCAAGAATGTGATCTATGGCAAGGAAACATATGTGGGGTGAGGTGTATGAGCGTCTGGTCGATGATCAATGGCCACACAACTCCCATTTTTGTCGAAAATAGCCATGAACGACCATTTTCAATAATACCGAAGGCTAACACCTACGGATTTTTGACCAAGAAATGGTCTCCACCAGAAATCCAAGAATGTGATCTATGGCAAGGAAACATATGTGGGGTGAGGTGTATGAGCCTCTGGTCGATGATCAATGGCCACACAACCTCCATTTTTGTCGAAAATAGCCATGAACGACCATTTTCAATAATATCGAAGGCTAACACCTACGGATTTTTGACCAAGAAATGGTCTCCACCAGAAATCCAAGAATGTGATCTACGACAAGGAAACATATGTGGGGTGAGGTGTATGAGCCTCTGGTCAACGATCAATGGCCACACAACCCCCATTTTGCCGAAAATAGCCATGAATGACCATTTTCAATAATACCGAAGGCTAACACGTACGAGTTTTTAACCAAGAAATGGTTTCCACCAGAAATCCAAGAATGTAATCTATGGTAATGAAACATATGTGGGGTGAGGTTTATGAGCCTCTAGTCCATGATAAATGGCCACACAACCCCCATTTTTTATGAAAATAGCCATGAGCGACCTTGAAAATAGCCATGAGCGACCATTTTCAATAATACTAGAGGCTAACACCTACGGATTTTAGACCAAGAAATGGTCTCCACCAGAAATCCAAGAATGTGATCTATGGCAAGGAAACATATGTGGGGTGAGGTGTATGAGCGTCTGGTCGATGATCAATGGCCACACAACCCCCATTTTTGTCGAAAATAACCATGAACGACCATTTTCAATAATACCGAAGGCTAACACCTACGGATTTTTTACCAAGAAATGGTCTCCACCAGAAATCCAAGAATGTGATCTATGGCAAGGAAACATATGTGGGGTGAGGTGTATGAGCCTCTAGTCGATGATCAATGGCCACACAACCCCCATTTTTGTCGAAAATAGCCATGAATGACCATTTTCAAAAATACCAAAGGCTAACACGTACGGATTTTTAACCAAGAAATGGTCTCCACCAGAAATCCAAGAATGTGATCTATGGCAAGGAAACATATGTGGGGTGAGGTGTACGAGCCTCTGGTCGATGATCAATGGCCACACAACCCCCATTTTGCCGAAAATAGCCATGAATGACCATTTTCAATAATACCGAAGGCTAACACGTACGAGTTTTTAACCAAGAAATGGTCTCCACCAGAAATCCAAGAATGTGATCTATGGCAAGGAAACATATGTGGGGTGAGGTGTATGAGCGTCTGGTCGATGATCAATGGCCACACAACCCCCATTTTTGTCGAAAATAGCCATGAACGACCATTTTCAATAATACCGAAGGCTAACACCTACGGATTTTTGACCAAGAAATGGTCTCCACCAGAAATCCAAGAATGTGATCTATGGCAAGGAAACATATGTGGGGTGAGGTGTATGAGCCTCTGGTCGACGATCAATGGCCACACAACCCTAATTTTTGTCGAAAATAGCCATGAACGACCATTTTCAATGACATTGAAGGCTAACACCTACGGATTTTTGACCAAGAAATGGTCTCCACCATAAATCCTAGAATGTGATCTATGGCAAGGAAACATATGTGTAGTGAGGTGTATGAGCCTCTGGTCGATGATCAATGGCCACACAACCCCCATTTTTGTCAAAAATAGCCATGAATGACCATTTACAATAATACCGAAGGCTAACACCTACGGATTTTTGACCAAGAAATGGTCTCCACCAGAAATCCAAGAATATGATCTATGGCAAGGAAACATATGTGGGGTGAGGTGTATGAGCCTCTGGTCGACGATCAATGGCCACACAACCCCCATTTTGCCGAAAATAGCCATGAATGACCATTTTCAATAATACCGAAGGCTAACACGTACGAGTTTTTAACCAAGAAATGGTCTCCACCAGAAATCCAAGAATGTAATCTATGGCAAGGAAACATATGTGGGGTGAGGTTTATGAGCCTCTAGTCGATGATAAATGGCCACACAAGCTCCATTTTTTATGAAAATAGCCATGAACGACCTTGGAAATAGCCATGAGCGACCATTTTCAATAATACTAGAGGCTAACACCTACGGATTTTAGACCAAGAAATGGTCTCCACCAGAAATCCAAGAATGTGATCTATGGCAAGGAAACATATGTGGGGTGAGGTGTATGAGCGTCTGGTCGATGATCAATGGCCACACAACCCCCATTTTTGTCGAAAATAGCCATGAATGACCATTTTCAATAATACCGAAGGCTAACACCTACGGATTTTTGACCAAGAAATGGTCTCCACCAGAAATCCAAGAATGTGATCTATGGCAAGGAAACATATGTGGGGTGAGGTGTATGAGCCTCTAGTCGATGATCAATGGCCACACAACCCCCATTTTTGTCGAAAATAGCCATGAATGATCATTTTCAAAAATACCAAAGGCTAACACGTACGGATTTTTGACCAAGAAATGGTCTCCACAAGAAATCCAAGAATGTGATCTATGGCAAGGAAACATATGTGGGGTGAGGTGTACGAGCCTCTGGTCGATGATCAATGGCCACACAACCCCCATTTTGCCAAAAATAGCCATGAATGACCATTTTCAATAATACCGAAGGCTAACACGTACGAGTTTTTAACCAAGAAATGGATTCCACCAGAAATCCAAGAATGTAATCTATGGCAAGGAAACATATGTGGGGTGAGGTTTATGAGCCTCTAGTCGATGATAAATGGCCACACAACCCCCATTTTTTATGAAAATAGCCATGAGCGACCTTGAAAATAGCCATGAGCGACCATTTTCAATAATACTAGAGGCTAACACCTACGGATTTTAGACCAAGAAATGGTCTCCACCAGAAATCCAAGAATGTGATCTATGGCAAGGAAACATATGTGGGGTGAGGTGTATGAGCGTCTGGTCGATGATCAATGGCCACACAACCACCATTTTTGTCGAAAATAGCCATGAACGACCATTTTCAATAATACCGAAGGCTAACACCTACGGATTTTTGACCAAGAAATGGTCTCCACCAGAAATCCAAGAATGTGATCTATGGCAAGGAAACATATGTGGGGTGAGGTGTATGAGCCTCTGGTCGACGATCAATGGCCACACAACCCCCATTTTTTATGAAAATAGCCATGAGCGACCATTTTCAATAATACTAGAGGCTAACACCTACGGATTTTAGACCAAGAAATGGTCTCCACCAGAAATCCAAGAATGTGATCTATGGCAAGGAAACATATGTGGGGTGAGGTGTATGAGCGTCTGGTCGATGATCAATGGCCACACAACCCCCATTTTTGTCGAAAATAGCCATGAACGACCATTTTCAAAAATACCGAAGGCTAACACCTACGGATTTTTGACCAAGAAATGGTCTCCACCAGAAATCCAAGAATGTGATCTATGGCAAGGAAACATATGTGGGGTGAGGTGTATGAGCGTCTGGTCGATGATCAATGGCCACACAACCCCCATTTTTGTCGAAAATAGCCATGAATGACCATTTTCAATAATACCGAAGGCTAACACCTACGGATTTTTGACCAAGAAATGGTCTCCACCAGAAATCCAAGAATGTGATCTATGGCAAGGAAACATATGTGGGGTGAGGTGTATGAGCCTCTAGTCGATGATCAATGGCCACACAACCCCCATTTTTGTCGAAAATAGCCATGAATGATCATTTTCAAAAATACCAAAGGCTAACACGTACGGATTTTTGACCAAGAAATGGTCTCCACCAGAAATCCAAGAATGTGATCTATGGCAAGGAAACATATGTGGGGTGAGGTGTACGAGCCTCTGGTCGATGATCAATGGCCACACAACCCCCATTTTGCGAAAAATAGCCATGAATGACCATTTTCAATAATACCGAAGGCTAACACGTACGAGTTTTTAACCAAGAAATGGTTTCCACCAGAAATCCAAGAATGTAATCTATGGCAAGGAAACATATGTGGGGTGAGGTTTATGAGCCTCTAGTCGATGATAAATGGCCACACAACCCCCATTTTTTATGAAAATAGCCATGAGCGACCTTGAAAATAGCCATGAGCGACCATTTTCAATAATACTAGAGGCTAACACCTACGGATTTTAGACCAAGAAATGGTCTCCACCAGAAATCCAAGAATGTGATCTATGGCAAGGAAACATATGTGGGGTGAGGTGTATGAGCGTCTGGTCGATGATCAATGGCCACACAACCCCCATTTTTGTCGAAAATAGCCATGAACGACCATTTTCAAAAATACCGAAGGCTAACACCTACGGATTTTTGACCAAGAAATGGTCTCCACCAGAAATCCAAGAATGTGATCTATGGCAAGGAAACATATGTGGGGTGAGGTGTATGAGCCTCTGGTCGATGATCAATGGCCACACAACCCCCATTTTTGTCGAAAATAGCCATGAACGACCATTTTCAATAATATCGAAGGCTAACACCTACGGATTTTTGACCAAGAAATGGTCTCCACCAGAAATCCAAGAATGTGATCTACGACAAGGAAACGTATGTGGGGTGAGGTGTATGAGCCTCTGGTCGACGATCAATGGCCACACAACCCCCATTTTGCCGAAAATAGCCATGAATGACCATTTTCAATAATATCGAAGGCTAACACCTACGGATTTTTGACCAAGAAATGGTCTCCACCAGAAATCCAAGAATGTGATCTACGACAAGGAAACATATGTGGGGTTAGGTGTATGAGCCTCTGGTCGACGATCAATGGCCACACAACCCCCATTTTGCCGAAAATAGCCATGAATGACCATTTTCAATAATACCGAAGGCTAACACGTACGAGTTTTTAACCAAGAAATGGTTTCCACCAGAAATCCAAGAATGTAATCTATGGCAAGGAAACATATGTGGGGTGAGGTTTATGAGCCTCTAGTCGATGATAAATGGCTACACAACCCCCATTTTTTATGAAAATAGCCATGAGCGACCTTGAAAATAGCCATGAGCGACCATTTTCAATAATACTAGAGGCTAACACCTACGGATTTTAGACCAAGAAATGGTCTCCACCAGAAATCCAAGAATGTGATCTATGGCAAGGAAACATATGTGGGGTGAGGTGTATGAGCGTCTGGTCGATGATCAATGGCCACACAACCCCCATTTTTGTCGAAAATAGCCATGAACGACCATTTTCAATAATATTGAAGGCTAACACCTACGGATTTTTGACCAAGAAATGGTCTCCACCAGAAATCCAAGAATGTGATCTATGGCAAGGAAACATATGTGGGGTGAGGTGTATGAGCGTCTGGTCGATGATCAATGGCCACACAACCCCCATTTTTGTCGAAAATAGCCATGAACGACCATTTTCAATAATACCGAAGGCTAACACCTACGGATTTTTTACCAAGAAATGGTCTCCACCAGAAATCCAAGAATGTGATCTATGGCAAGGAAACATATGTGGGGTGAGGTGTATGAGCCTCTGGTCGATGATCAATGGCCACACAACCTCCATTTTTGTCGAAAATAGCCATGAACGACTATTTTCAATAATATCGAAGGCTAACACCTACGGATTTTTGACCAAGAAATGGTCTCCACCAGAAATCCAAGAATGTGATCTACGACAAGGAAACATATGTGGGGTGAGGTGTATGAGCCTCTGGTCGACGATCAATGGCCACACAACCCCCATTTTACCGAAAATAGCCATGAATGACCATTTTCAATAATATCGAAGGCTAACACCTAAGGATTTTTGACCAAGAAATGGTCTCCACCAGAAATCCAAGAATGTGATCTACGACAAGGAAACATATGTGGGGTGAGGTGTATGAGCCTCTGGTCGACGATCAATGGCCACACAACCCCCATTTTGCCTCATACACCTCACCCCACATATGTTTCCTTGCCATAGATCACATTCTTGGATTTCTGGTGGAGACCATTTCTTGGTAAAAAATCCGTAGGTGTTAGCCTTCGGTATTATTGAAAATGGTCGTTCATGGCTATTTTCGACAAAAATGGGGGTTGTGTGGCCATTGATCATCGACCAGACGCTCATACACCTCACCCCACATATGTTTCCTTGCCATAGATCACATTCTTGGATTTCTGGTGGAGACCATTTCTTGGTCAAAAATCCGTAGGTGTTAGCCTTTGATATTATTGAAAATGGTCATTCATGGCTATTTTCGACAAAAATGGGGGTTGTGTGGCCATTGATCATCGACCAGACGCTCATACACCTCACCCCACATATGTTTCCTTGCCATAGATCACATTCTTGGATTTCTGGTGGAGACCATTTCTTGGTCTAAAATCCGTAGGTGTTAGCCTCTAGTATTATTGAAAATGGTCGCTCATGGCTACTTTCAAGGTCGCTCATGGCTATTTTCATAAAAAATGGGGGTTGTGTGGCCATTTATCATTGACTAGAGGCTCATAAACCTCAGCCCACATATGTTTCCTTGCCATAGATTACATTCTTGGATTTCTGGTGGAAACCATTTCTTGGTTAAAAACTCGTACGTGTTAGCCTTCGGTATTATTGAAAATGGTCATTCATGGCTATTTTCGGCAAAATGGGGGTTGTGTGGCCATTGATCGTCGACCAGAGGCTCATACACCTCACCCCACATATGTTTCCTTGTCGTAGATCACATTCTTGGATTTCTGGTGGAGACCATTTCTTGGTCAAAAATCCATAGGTGTTAGCCTTCGATATTATTGAAAATGGTCATTCATGGCTATTTTCGGCAAAATGGGGGTTGTGTGGCCATTGATCGTCGACCAGAGGCTCATACACCTCACCCCACATATGTTTCCTTGTCGTAGATCACATTCTTGGATTTCTGGTGGAGACCATTTCTTGGTCAAAAATCCGTAGGTGTTAGCCTTCGATATTATTGAAAATGGTCGTTCATGGCTATTTTCGACAAAAATGGGGGTTGTGTGGCCATTGATCATCGACCAGAGGCTCATACACCTCACCCCACATATGTTTCCTTGCCATAGATCACATTCTTGGATTTCTGGTGGAAACCATTTCTTGGTCAAAAATCCGTAGGTGTTAGCCTTCGGTATTATTGAAAATGGTCGTTCATGGCTATTTTCGACAAAAATGGGGGTTGTGTGGCCATTGATCATCGACCAGACGCTCATACACCTCACCCCACATATGTTTCCTTGCCATAGATCACATTCTTGGATTTCTGGTGGAGACCATTTCTTGGTCTAAAATCCGTAGGTGTTAGCCTCTAGTATTATTGAAAATGGTCGCTCATGGCTATTTTCAAGGTCGCTCATGGCTATTTTCATAAAAAATGGGGGTTGTGTGGCCATTGATCGTCGACCAGAGGCTCATACACCTCACCCCACATATGTTTCCTTGCCATAGATCACATTCTTGGATTTCTGGTGGAGACCATTTCTTGGTCAAAAATCCGTAGGTGTTAGCCTTCGGTATTATTGAAAATGGTCGTTCATGGCTATTTTCGACAAAAATGGGGGTTGTGTGGCCATTGATCATCGACCAGACGCTCATACACCTCACCCCACATATGTTTCCTTGCCATAGATCACATTCTTGGATTTCTGGTGGAGACCATTTCTTGGTCTAAAATCCGTAGGTGTTAGCCTCTAGTATTATTGAAAATGGTCGCTCATGGCTATTTTCAAGGTCGCTCATGGCTATTTTCATAAAAAATGGGGGTTGTGTGGCCATTTATCATCGACTAGAGGCTCATAAACCTCACCCCACATATGTTTCCTTGCCATAGATTACATTCTTGGATTTCTGGTGGAAACCATTTCTTGGTTAAAAACTCGTACGTGTTAGCCTTCGGTATTATTGAAAATGGTCATTCATGGCTATTTTTGGCAAAATGGGGGTTGTGTGGCCATTGATCATCGACCAGAGGCTCGTACACCTCACCCCACATATGTTTCCTTGCCATAGATCACATTCTTGGATTTCTGGTGGAGACCATTTCTTGGTCAAAAATCCGTACGTGTTAGCCTTTGGTATTTTTGAAAATGATCATTCATGGCTATTTTCGACAAAAATGGGGGTTGTGTGGCCATTGATCATCGACTAGAGGCTCATACACCTCACCCCACATATGTTTCCTTGCCATAGATCACATTCTTGGATTTCTGGTGGAGACCATTTCTTGGTCAAAAATCCGTAGGTGTTAGCCTTCGGTATTATTGAAAATGGTCATTCATGGCTATTTTCGACAAAAATGGGGGTTGTTTGGCCATTGATCATCGACCAGACGCTCATACACCTCACCCCACATATGTTTCCTTGCCATAGATCACACTCTTGGATTTCTGGTGGAGACCATTTCTTGGTCTAAAATCCGTAGGTGTTAGCCTCTAGTATTATTGAAAATGGTCGCTCATGGCTATTTTCAAGGTCGCTCATGGCTATTTTCATAAAAAATGGAGCTTGTGTGGCCATTTATCATCGACTAGAGGCTCATAAACCTCACCCCACATATGGTTCCTTGCCATAGATTACATTCTTGGATTTCTGGTGGAGACCATTTCTTGGTTAAAAACTCGTACGTGTTAACCTTCAGTATTATTGAAAATGGTCATTCATGGCTATTTTCGGCAAAATGGGGGTTGTGTGGCCATTGATCGTCGACCAGAGGCTCATACACCTCACCCCACATATGTTTCCTTGCCATAGATCATATTCTTGGATTTCTGGTGGAGACCATTTCTTGGTCAAAAATCCGTAGGTGTTAGCCTTCGGTATTATTGTAAATGGTCATTCATGGCTATTTTCGACAAAAATGGGGGTTGTGTGGCCATTGATCATCGACCAGAGGCTCATACACCTCACTACACATATGTTTCCTTGCCATAGATCACATTCTTGGATTTATGGTGGAGACCATTTCTTGGTCAAAAATCCGTAGGTGTTAGCCTTCAATGTCATTGAAAATGGTCGTTCATGGCTATTTTCGACAAAAATTAGGGTTGTGTGGCCATTGATCGTCGACCAGAGGCTCATACACCTCACCCCACATATGTTTCCTTGCCATAGATCACATTCTTGGATTTCTGGTGGAGACCATTTCTTGGTCAAAAATCCGTAGGTGTTAGCCTTCGGTATTATTGAAAATGGTCGTTCATGGCTATTTTCGACAAAAATGGGGGTTGTGTGGCCATTGATCATCGACCAGACGCTCATACACCTCACCCCACATATGTTTCCTTGCCATAGATCACATTCTTGGATTTCTGGTGGAGACCATTTCTTGGTCTAAAATCCGTAGGTGTTAGCCTCTAGTATTATTGAAAATGGTCGCTCATGGCTATTTTCAAGGTCGCTCATGGCTATTTTCATAAAAAATGGGGGTTGTGTGGCCATTTATCATCGACTAGAGGCTCATAAACCTCACCCCACATATGTTTCCTTGCCATAGATTACATTCTTGGATTTCTGGTGGAAACCATTTCTTGGTTAAAAAC
Source organism: Zea mays (assembly GCF_902167145.1). Taxonomy (NCBI): domain Eukaryota; kingdom Viridiplantae; phylum Streptophyta; class Magnoliopsida; order Poales; family Poaceae; genus Zea; species Zea mays. The sequence goes on from NW_023367368.1 coordinate 79,537, forward strand.
TCGTACGTGTTAGCCTTCGGTATTATTGAAAATGGTCATTCATGGCTATTTTTGGCAAAATGGGGGTTGTGTGGCCATTGATCATCAACCAGAGGCTCGTACACCTCACCCCACATATGTTTCCTTGCCATAGATCACATTCTTGGATTTCTGGTGGAGACCATTTCTTGGTCAAAAATCCGTACGTGTTAGCCTTTGGTATTTTTGAAAATGATCATTCATGGCTATTTTCGACAAAAATGGGGGTTGTGTGGCCATTGATCATCGACTAGAGGCTCATACACCTCACCCCACATATGTTTCCTTGCCATAGATCACATTCTTGGATTTCTGGTGGAGACCATTTCTTGGTCAAAAATCCGTAGGTGTTAGCCTTCGGTATTATTGAAAATGGTCATTCATGGCTATTTTCGACAAAAATGGGGGTTGTTTGGCCATTGATCATCGACCAGACGCTCATACACCTCACCCCACATATGTTTCCTTGCCATAGATCACACTCTTGGATTTCTGGTGGAGACCATTTCTTGGTCTAAAATCCGTAGGTGTTAGCCTCTAGTATTATTGAAAATGGTCGCTCATGGCTATTTTCAAGGTCGCTCATGGCTATTTTCATAAAAAATGGAGCTTGTGTGGCCATTTATCATCGACTAGAGGCTCATAAACCTCACCCCACATATGGTTCCTTGCCATAGATTACATTCTTGGATTTCTGGTGGAGACCATTTCTTGGTTAAAAACTCGTACGTGTTAGCCTTCAGTATTATTGAAAATGGTCATTCATGGCTATTTTCGGCAAAATGGGGGTTGTGTGGCCATTGATCGTCGACCAGAGGCTCATACACCTCACCCCACATATGTTTCCTTGCCATAGATCATATTCTTGGATTTCTGGTGGAGACCATTTCTTGGTCAAAAATCCGTAGGTGTTAGCCTTCGGTATTATTGTAAATGGTCATTCATGGCTATTTTCGACAAAAATGGGGGTTGTGTGGCCATTGATCATCGACCAGAGGCTCATACACCTCACTACACATATGTTTCCTTGCCATAGATCACATTCTTGGATTTATGGTGGAGACCATTTCTTGGTCAAAAATCCGTAGGTGTTAGCCTTCAATGTCATTGAAAATGGTCGTTCATGGCTATTTTCGACAAAAATTAGGGTTGTGTGGCCATTGATCGTCGACCAGAGGCTCATACACCTCACCCCACATATGTTTCCTTGCCATAGATCACATTCTTGGATTTCTGGTGGAGACCATTTCTTGGTCAAAAATCCGTAGGTGTTAGCCTTCGGTATTATTGAAAATGGTCGTTCATGGCTATTTTCGACAAAAATGGGGGTTGTGTGGCCATTGATCATCGACCAGACGCTCATACACCTCACCCCACATATGTTTCCTTGCCATAGATCACATTCTTGGATTTCTGGTGGAGACCATTTCTTGGTTAAAAACTCGTACGTGTTAGCCTTCGGTATTATTGAAAATGGTCATTCATGGCTATTTTTGGCAAAATGGGGGTTGTGTGGCCATTGATCATCGACCAGAGGCTCGTACACCTCACCCCACATATGTTTCCTTGCCATAGATCACATTCTTGGATTTCTGGTGGAGACCATTTCTTGGTCAAAAATCCGTACGTGTTAGCCTTTGGTATTTTTGAAAATGGTCATTCATGGCTATTTTCGACAAAAATGGGGGTTGTGTGGCCATTGATCATCGACTAGAGGCTCATACACCTCACCCCACATATGTTTCCTTGCCATAGATCACATTCTTGGATTTCTGGTGGAGACCATTTCTTGGTAAAAAATCCGTAGGTGTTAGCCTTCGGTATTATTGAAAATGGTCGTTCATGGCTATTTTCGACAAAAATGGGGGTTGTGTGGCCATTGATCATCGACCAGACGCTCATACACCTCACCCCACATATGTTTCCTTGCCATAGATCACATTCTTGGATTTCTGGTGGAGACCATTTCTTGGTCTAAAGTCCGTAGGTGTTAGCCTCTAGTATTATTGAAAATGGTCGCTCATGGCTATTTTCAAGGTCGCTCATGGCTATTTTCATAAAAAATGGGGGTTGTGTGGCCATTTATCATCGACTAGAGGCTCATAAACCTCACCCCACCTATGTTTCATTGCCATAGATTACATTCTTGGATTTCTGGTGGAAACCATTTCTTGGTTAAAAACTCGTACGTGTTAGCCTTCGGTATTATTGAAAATGGTCATTCATGGCTATTTTCGGCAAAATGGGGGTTGTGTGGCCATTGATGGTCGACCAGAGGCTCATACACCTCACCCCACATATGTTTCCTTGTCGTAGATCACATTCTTGGATTTCTGGTGGAGACCATTTCTTGGTCAAAAATCTGTAGGTGTTAGCCTTCGATATTATTGAAAATGGTCATTCATGGCTATTTTCGGCAAAATGGGGGTTGTGTGGCCATTGATCGTCGACCAGAGGCTCATACACCTCACCCCACATATGTTTCCTTGTCGTAGATCACATTCTTGGATTTCTGGTGGAGACCATTTCTTGGTCAAAAATCAGTAGGTGTTAGCCTTCGATATTATTGAAAATGGTCGTTCATGGCTATTTTCGACAAAAATGGAGGTTGTGTGGCCATTGATCATCGACCAGAGGCTCATACACCTCACCCCACATATGTTTCCTTGCCATAGATCACATTCTTGGATTTCTGGTGGAGACCATTTCTTGGTCAAAAATCCGTAGGTGTTAGCCTTCGGTATTATTGAAAATGGTCGTTCATGGCTATTTTCGACAAAAATGGGGGTTGTGTGGCCATTGATCATCGACCAGACGCTCATACACCTCACCCCACATATGTTTCCTTGCCATAGATCATATTCTTGGATTTCTGGTGGAGACAATTTCTTGGTCTAAAATCCGTAGGTGTTAGCCTCTAGTATTATTGAAAATGGTCGCTCATGGCTATTTTCAAGGTCGCTCATGGCTATTTTCATAAAAAATGGGGGTTGTGTGGCCATTTATCATCGACTAGAGGCTGATAAACCTCACCCCACATATGTTTCCTTGCCATAGATTACATTCTTGGATTTCTGGTGGAAACCATTTCTTGGTTAAAAACTCGTACGTGTTAGCCTTCGGTATTATTGAAAATGGTCATTCATGGCTATTTTCGGCAAAATGGGGGTTGTGTGGCCATTGATCGTCGACCAGAGGCTCATACACCTCACCCCACATATGTTTCCTTGTCGTAGATCACATTCTTGGATTTCTGGTGGAGACCATTTCTTGGTCAAAAATCCGTAGGTGTTAGCCTTCGATATTATTGAAAATGGTCATTCATGGCTATTTTAGGCAAAATGGGGGTTGTGTGGCCATTGATCGTCGACCAGAGGCTCATACACCTCACCCCACATATGTTTCCTTGTCGTAGATCACATTCTTGGATTTCTGGTGGAGACCATTTCTTGGTCAAAAATCCGTAGGTGTTAGCCTTCGATATTATTGAAAATGGTCGTTCATGGCTATTTTCGACAAAAATGGGGGTTGTGTGGCCATTTATCATCGACCAGAGGCTCATACACCTCACCCCACATATGTTTCCTTGCCATAGATCACATTCTTGGATTTCTGGTGGAGACCATTTCTTGGTCAAAAATCCGTAGGTGTTAGCCTTCGGTATTATTGAAAATGGTCGTTCATGGCTATTTTCGACAAAAATGGGAGTTGTGTGGCCATTGATCATCGACCAGACGCTCATACACCTCACCCCACATATGTTTCCTTGCCATAGATCACATTCTTGGATTTCTGGTGGAGACCATTTCTTGGTCTAAAATCCGTAGGTGTTAGCCTCTAGTATTATTGAAAATGGTCGCTCATGGCTATTTTCAAGGTCGCTCATGGCTATTTTCATAAAAAATGGGGGTTGTGTGGCCATTGATCGTCGACCAGAGGCTCATACACCTCACCCCACATATGTTTCCTTGCCATAGATCACATTCTTGGATTTCTGGTGGAGACCATTTCTTGGTCAAAATTCCGTAGGTGTTAGCCTTCGGTATTATTGAAAATGGTCGTTCATGGCTATTTTCGACAAAAATGGGGGTTGTGTGGCCATTGATCATCGACCAGACGCTCATACACCTCACCCCACATATGTTTCCTTGCCATAGATCACATTCTTGGATTTCTGGTGGAGACCATTTGTTGGTCAAAAATCCGTAGGTGTTAGCCTCTAGTATTATTGAAAATGGTCGCTCATGGCTATTTTCAAGGTCGCTCATGGCTATTTTCATAAAAAATGGGGGTTGTGTGGCCATTTATCATCGACTAGAGGCTCATAAACCTCACCCCACATATGTTTCCTTGCCATAGATTACATTCTTGGATTTCTGGTGGAAACCATTTCTTGGTTAAAAACTCGTACGTGTTAGCCTTCGGTATTATTGAAAATGGTCATTCATGGCTATTTTCGACAAAATGGGGGTTGTGTGGCCATTGATCGTCGACCAGAGGCTCATACACCTCACCCCACATATGTTTCCTTGTCGTAGATCACATTCTTGGATTTCTGGTGGAGACCATTTCTTGGTCAAAAATCCATAGGTGTTAGCCTTCGATATTATTGAAAATGGTCGTTCATGGCTATTTTCGACAAAAATGGGGGTTGTGTGGCCATTGATTATCGACCAGAGGCTCATACACCTCACCCCACATATGTTTCCTTGCCATAGATCACATTCATGGATTTCTGGTGGAGACCATTTCTTGGTCAAAAATCCGTAGGTGTTAGCCTTCGGTATTATTGTAAATGGTCATTCATGGCTATTTTCGACAAAAATGGGGGTTGTGTGGCCATTGATCATCGACCAGACGCTCATACACCTCACCCCACATATGTTTCCTTGCCATAGATCACATTCTTGGATTTCTGGTGGAGACCATTTCTTGGTCTAAAGTCCGTAGGTGTTAGCCTCTAGTATTATTGAAAATGGTCGCTCATGGCTATTTTCAAGGTCGCTCATGGCTATTTTCATAAAAAATGGGGGTTGTGTGGCCATTTATCATCGACTAGAGGCTCATAAACCTCACCCCACCTATGTTTCATTGCCATAGATTACATTCTTGGATTTCTGGTGGAAACCATTTCTTGGTTAAAAACTCGTACGTGTTAGCCTTCGGTATTATTGAAAATGGTCATTCATGGCTATTTTCGGCAAAATGGGGGTTGTGTGGCCATTGATCGTCGACCAGAGGCTCATACACCTCACCCCACATATGTTTCCTTGTCGTAGATCACATTCTTGGATTTCTGGTGGAGACCATTTCTTGGTCAAAAATCTGTAGGTGTTAGCCTTCGATATTATTGAAAATGGTCATTCATGGCTATTTTCGGCAAAATGGGGGTTGTGTGGCCATTGATCGTCGACCAGAGGCTCATACACCTCACCCCACATATGTTTCCTTGTCGTAGATCACATTCTTGGATTTCTGGTGGAGACCATTTCTTGGTCAAAAATCAGTAGGTGTTAGCCTTCGATATTATTGAAAATGGTCGTTCATGGCTATTTTCGACAAAAATGGAGGTTGTGTGCCCATTGATCATCGACCAGAGGCTCATACACCTCACCCCACATATGTTTCCTTGCCATAGATCACATTCTTGGATTTCTGGTGGAGACCATTTCTTGGTCAAAAATCCGTAGGTGTTAGCCTTCGGTATTATTGAAAATGGTCGTTCATGGCTATTTTCGACAAAAATGGGGGTTGTGTGGCCATTGATCATCGACCAGACGCTCATACACCTCACCCCACATATGTTTCCTTGCCATAGATCATATTCTTGGATTTCTGGTGGAGACCATTTCTTGGTCTAAAATCCGTAGGTGTTAGCCTCTAGTATTATTGAAAATGGTCGCTCATGGCTATTTTCAAGGTCGCTCATGGCTATTTTCATAAAAAATGGGGGTTATGTGGCCATTTATCATCGACTAGAGGCTGATAAACCTCACCCCACATATGTTTCCTTGCCATAGATTACATTCTTGGATTTCTGGTGGAAACCATTTCTTGGTTAAAAACTCGTACGTGTTAGCCTTCGGTATTATTGAAAATGGTCATTCATGGCTATTTTCGGCAAAATGGGGGTTGTGTGGCCATTGATCGTCGACCAGAGGCTCATACACCTCACCCCACATATGTTTCCTTGTCGTAGATCACATTCTTGGATTTCTGGTGGAGACCATTTCTTGGTCAAAAATCCGTAGGTGTTAGCCTTCGATATTATTGAAAATGGTCATTCATGGCTATTTTAGGCAAAATGGGGGTTGTGTGGCCATTGATCGTCGACCAGAGGCTCATACACCTCACCCCACATATGTTTCCTTGTCGTAGATCACATTCTTGGATTTCTGGTGGAGACCATTTCTTGGTCAAAAATCCGTAGGTGTTAGCCTTCGATATTATTGAAAATGGTCGTTCATGGCTATTTTCGACAAAAATGGGGGTTGTGTGGCCATTTATCATCGACCAGAGGCTCATACACCTCACCCCACATATGTTTCCTTGCCATAGATCACATTCTTGGATTTCTGGTGGAGACCATTTCTTGGTCAAAAATCCGTAGGTGTTAGCCTTCGGTATTATTGAAAATGGTCGTTCATGGCTATTTTCGACAAAAATGGGGGTTGTGTGGCCATTGATCATCGACCAGATGCTCATACACCTCACCCCACATATGTTTCCTTGCCATAGATCACATTCTTGGATTTCTGGTGGAGACCATTTCTTGGTCTAAAATCCGTAGGTGTTAGCCTCTAGTATTATTGAAAATGGTCGCTCATGGCTTGTTGGGGACTTGTTCTCAAATGCTAAGAGTTAAGAACAAGGCAACATAAAAAGTGTTAAGTGTTAAAGTCCTTCGTCCTTCAAAGCATTATGTCCCTTCGGGAAATAATGAGCTTCGGACGAAGGTCATAAGAGACATACCTTCGTGAGCATAACAAGTAATGACGAAGGATTCATATAAAGCATGAAATATAATATAAGCATCATCATAGAATCATTTCTATTTTATTGACATGGAAAAATAGAAATGATTTTAGATTACAAATGTACCTTCGGTCCTGAGAGAAGATAAAAAGCACCAGCGTGACGCAAAAGTAAATGCCAAGTCAGCGTGAACAGTACGGGAGTACTGTTCATCTATTTATAGACGCGGGACGCAGCCCACGTAAAATTACATCCATGTCCACTACATTTGTTAACGGCTTATGGAAATCTGTCGAGGCCCCCGAAGTCTTTTCATCTTTAAGTCGGTTCCCCCTTCTGCCATCGCGCCGAAGCTTCCCTGCGCACAGCTTCGGCTGCACTCGACCTTCGTCTGGTTCAGGCTTCGTCCTGGCCGTGCTCCATATTCATAATTCTGGATTCGAAAATACCTGTTCACATAATCCACTCGGAAAACATTGTCAAATCATGTTTTTGAGGACCTTCGGAGGACGAAGGCCCCCAACAGTAGCCCCTCGCAATATTAATTTGTAAATAATAAATTCAGATTGCGATATGGACGAAGGCCTTGAGCCGAAGGTCCGAAAAAACACCTTCCCTTTGCTAGAATAGCAACATCCACTGACAAGCGGGGCCTTTCAATTTTCACCGCCCTAGACGTATAAATAAGATCACATCGCGAACTCATTTGGTACGCACACTAGCCTTCTGCTTCGACCCACTTAAAATTTTTAGCTCTTGCACTAAGATTTGTTGGTCTTTTTGATTTTGAAGCTTCGGCCTCGGGAACAATTTTTTAGCGTTTCCGAAGATGTCTGAAGGCAAGAAGATCCCTGCTGAGACGAAGCTGAGTCTTGAGGAGGAGAAGAATCTGGGGTTCATTATGGCGATGGCGGAGACCAATACAGAGAAAATCACCAAGGAAATTCTTGAAGGTCTGTCCGAAGACACTGATGACAGCGACAGTTTTGATGTAGAAAGTAGCGGGGAAGAGGCCGAAGATCGACCGTGGCGACCAAGTCACGCGGTTTTCGGAAAAACGACCATCAAGCAGAGTCACATTGATAATATGAGGGGGCGATATTTCCGAGACATATCTATTGTGAGAGCTGATGCTGGGGAAAAAACTTCTCCCACCCCCGAAGAAGATGAAGTTGTAATCTTCCGAAGCTTCCTCAAGGCTGGGCTTCGTTTCCCCTTGAGCGACTTTGTTATTGAGGTACTGAAGACATTTCAAATCTTCCTGCATCAAATTACTCCCGAAGCCATCATAAGAATGGGAGTGTTTGTCTGGGCTGCGAGAAGCCAAGGTTTGGAACCAGACGCTAAAAGCTTCTGCAATATTCATGAGTTATTATACGAGACGAAGCCCTGGGGAAAAGAGCAATACCACAACAACTTTGGGTGCTACAGCTTCGGCGCCCGCTCCGGGTCAAGCTGCCCTGTGCCAACCTTTCGGAAGAGGTGGCCCGGAGCTTGGATGACTGAATGGTTTTATGTAAAGAATGACCCAACGACTCAAGAGAATGTGAAGAGTATCATTATGCGACCAATCTGGCAACGCTTCGGTCTTCGAAGGCCGAAGGTCGAAATGGACGAAGCTGCCGAAGAATGCCAAAGGGCCTTCGGAGTAGTCTGCTCGTTTATTGGGACAAGGGACTTGGTCCAAGAACACATTGCCTTCAGGGTATGGCCACTTGCAGAAAAGTGGGAAATGCCGAAGGAAACCATCAAAGAATCCGACGAAGGCGGACTAGTCAGATTAAAATACACATTCAAATATGGGGACAAATTTGTCGAACCTGACGACGACTGGTTAAGAAGCATTGAAACATTAAGTGATGATCTACTTGGGGCATATTCGAAGGCTGAAAATACTGCACTATCAGCAGCCTTCGGAGGCCGAAAAAAGAAGAGACTCAACCGGGTGTTTGATGCAGTCGGGTTCTTCTACCCTGATTATCGTTATCCCATCCGAGGGCAAAAAAGGAAAAACACAACCTCTGAAAAAGAAGAAGCTGCAACTGCTCCTAGCGAGCCAGAACTGAAAGGAAAAAGGTTAAAGGTCCTCACACACCGGCCACGCCATATTGATCCAGCTTTAGGTGCCTGAGTTTACCGGAGAAGCATCTTCGGCCGCTGAAGCTGAACAGCCAACCTTGCTGCCAGAAATTGCAGTGATGGCCGAAGCACCATCCACAGAAAAAATGGAAGAAGTGAAAAAATCGACTAAGGAAAAAGCATCAGAAGTTTTGAGTCCTGCAGCAAATGCCGAAACAGCAAAAAACCAAAAGGGTCCAACAGTGACCCCAAAAAGGAAAAGAATGGTAAACGTACTAGATGTCTTGGAGACAATTAAGTCTTCAAGCACAACTCCAAAAAAGAGTGTTGAAGTTGCTGAAGCTTCTACTGAAGCTTCGACGCAACAGGCTGAAGCTGAAGCTGGGCCTTCAGAGCCCTTCAAGGAGCAAACTTTGGAAGCCGAAGCTATAAAAATATCAGAACCAATTTTAGTTGAAGAAACTGATACCGCCATCCCCGAAGCGCCTGCCAGCATGTGTGATTACATCATTCGACATGCTTCGGGGAAAAAACTATCTGAAGAAGAAACTCATGAAGCTAACCATTATGCGAAGGAGCTAAAATATCCGAAGGGGGCAGTAATATTCAATGGGATGAATGAAGATGACTTCTTATACTGCCTGCCTGACAACAAAGAGCTATCTGTCTGCCGAGAAATGGCCAGAAGTATTGGTTTCCCGAAGCTTGAATCTGGATTAAGCGCCATGACGAAAGAAGATCTCGCAGACAGTCTTGCGTACAACAGCCTGAAGGTATGGGAATTAAACGCTTGAAAAACCCCCTTATTTTTTACGCAACTCATTCCTTTTTTCTTATATGAATTCTTTTTCGTATAGGGCCTGATCCTAAGCAACGCACTAAGAGCCCAAAAGAGCGCCGAAGATGAAAGCTATGAAATTGCGTTTAATAATTTACGCTCCGAAGTTATCAAACTGAGAAACGAAGCTTTGGAAAAAGATAAAATTCTGCTTACACTGGTAGATAAAGTGAAAAAAGACGAAGCTGCTTCAAAAGCCCAGGCCGAAGCTCAAAAATGCGAGATTAAAGATCTTCAGAAACAGCTGGCTAGAGCTAAAGAGGAGCGCACGCTTGAGGAAACGAAACGAGAACTTAGTGATTTTATGGTCAGCAAATTGGAATCAAGAGTTAAGGAGCTTCGCACATCTCAGGGGAAATGCTATGTCAAATCTGTAGAATGTGTGAATAAAATTAAATCCAGCTTCGCCAACGTAGGCGCCTTTTCCAGCGAAGAGAATTTCTCTCGAGGCAATCCCGAAGGTCCGCTGGAATGGATTAGCCACGAAGCAGAGGCCTTCGAAGAGATTCTGAACAGTCGTGGCGACATATGCGCTTTTTCGGGCGCCAGAGGAATTGCTTCTGTCTTAGAGAAGAAAGGTTGCGGGCATGTAAAATTTTTAGCTCAATCCGAAGCTACCTTATCTTCCGAAGACATCAAGGACCCCTCGGCCGAAGCAAGCGTGGTTGGTGGCAAATTTTTTACTGATATCTGGAACGACGGCGGTCGAGAAATGGCGCAAGAGATCATCCAAAGTAGCGAAAAAGGCATTCATGACGCCAGAAAAGTAGCAGAAGCTGCCGAAAGGAGTACAGAACCCGAAAGGCAATTAGGTACCAATTAGTCACTCTTATTGTGTTGTAATTTTTATTCCAATCTTTGCTCAAGGTTTGTAAAAGTAATGAAGAAATGTTCTCTTCCCTCAGAAACTGCTGGATCAAATGTCGACGAAGAAATTAAACAAATGGCCGAAACTATCTAGGACAAGGTTGTTGACCAACTTGTAAATGAGGCCGCCGAAGCAGTATTGAGAGAAGATTAGATGCTATTTGGAAAAATCATTTAAAGTGTAATCTATGTAACACTTTGTACATTTGAATGTAATATACAAGTCTCCTTTCATTATTGAATTCTTTACGATGCATGAAACATTAAGTACATACCATTTTTGAGCCTTCGGCGAAAAAAACACCTTCCCTTCTTTTCATGCTTCGTGAAGAAGAATTTATCATTTATCACGACAATATCCATAGTGTTCTGATAAGAAATATCCAAGCTTCATAAAAATAATCTCCGAAGCCATACCTCGAAAATCAATATTGTTTCTCCCTGTAACTTGGCATGATTTACCCCTTTTCAAAGCATTTTCCGAAGATCGATAACATGCCCCCTTCTCGTGCCACATGCAGCATGATGTATGATGATTATGCTATGCAAAATGATGTGATGATGTTATGTTATGCAAAATGATATTTTGTGCCGAAGATACACACATTCCTGCAATGGGGCACAATCTTTTGTATCAATACTGACTTTTTCATTATAAGCCTCCCTTAGGAGCTTCTTCGCCTTTTACTTCAGCGGAATCAGCGTTTATTTTTCGCTGTAAGTTCTGCATCCCCTTAGGAACGTCTTTGGAACTTCTTCGCCCTTTACTTAGGCGGTATAAGCTCTGCATTCCCTTAGGAACGTCTTTGGAGCTTCTTCGCCTTTTACTTAGGCGGTATAAGCTCTGCATTCCCTTAGGAACGTCTTTGGAGCTTCTTCGCCTTTTACTTAGGCGGTATCAGCGTTGACTTTTCGCTGTATGCTCTGCATTCCTTTTGGAACGACTTTGGAGCAGAAAACTTACACTGCGCTCCCTTTGGAACGACTTTTTGTGACTTCGTCAGACTTACTCTGCGTTCCTTAGAACGACTTTTTGTTGCTTCGAAGGATTTTCGATAGTCCGAAGGTCCTTTTTATTATCACAAACCTGTGAAGAAAACATATTTTTCTTGTAGGAATCAACGAAAATAATTACATGAAACCTAAACAATGTCCTTTATTAGAAAAAATAAAACTGAATGAAAAAGATTGCTATTAAGGTAGGATATTTGTCAATAGATGTGTTTTGACTCTGGCACGGTGCTGTTGACCGTGCGAGCTTCGGACTGTTCTCTGAAGTCCCTTTGATGTGGAGCATATTGGCTCCCTTCTGGCTGCTGGCCTTGTTGCAACGGGGGTGGAGGCGGGGGCTGTTGCCAGGAAGCTGAAGGCTGACTTGCCGAAGCAGCAGAGACTACAGGATGGTTGCCCACATATTCTGGGATGTAGGGCGAATGATACGAAGCAGTGTGCATGACCTGCTTCGGCTGAGCCTGTTGCGCGGCAGCTTCGGCTATCTCTTTTTGCTTCTGAATGGTAACATGACACATCCTGGTAGTATGACCTTTGTTTTCACCACAGAATAAGCAAAATATTCTTCTGGGTTGATCCCCGAATCTTCCGCCGAAGCCCCTGGCGCCTCTGCCTCTTGGAGCTGGTGGTCGAAAGGAGCTTTGTTGTTGCCCCGAAGTCTGTGAGGAGTACTGTGGCCTTTGCTGCTGGCTCCCCTTATCATCATTTTGATTGGAATTATGAATTGATCTGACATGCTTCGGATAGAATCTTCCTCCGAAGCCCCTGGTCATCGCAGAAAATCTGAAGGCCTCCTCCCTTCTTTGGCGAAAATCATTGTCAGCTCGAATATATTCATCCATCTTCTGGAGCAGCTTCTCCAGCGTTTGTGGTGGCTTCCTGGCAAAATACTGCGCTGATGGCCCTGGCCGAAGCCCCTTGATCATGGCCTCAATGACAATCTCATTGGGCACTGTCGGCGCCTGTGCCCTTAGACGCAGAAACCTTCGGACATATGCCTGAAGGTATTCTTCGTGGTCCTGAGTGCACTGGAACAGAGCCTGAGCAGTGACCGGCTTCGTCTGAAATCCTTGAAAACTGGTTAACAACAAATCCTTCAGCTTCTGCCATGAAGTGATCGTTCCTGGTCGAAGGGAGGAATACCAGGTTTGAGCAACACTTCTGACAGCCATAACGAAAGATTTGGCCATGACTGAAGCATTGCCACCGTACGAAGACACTGTTGCTTCGTAGCTCATCAAGAACTGCTTCGGGTCTGAATGGCCATCAAATACTGGGAGCTGAGGCGGCTTGTAGGACGGAGGCCAAGGTGTAGCCTGTAACTCAGCGGACAGGGGAGAAGTATCATCAAAAACAAAATTCCCACGATGGAAATTGTCATACCAGTCGTCTTCGTTGTGAAAGCCCTCCTGATGAAGGTCTTGATGCTGAGGCCTTCGGTGTTGCTCATCCTGAGCAAGATGACGAACTTCTTCAGAGGCTTCATCTATCTGCCTCTGCAGTTCAGCTAGCCTGGCCATCTTCTCCTTCCTGCGTTGAACCTGCTGCTGAAGGATTTCCAGATTCTGAATCTCCTGATCTAGATCATCCTCCGGATGTGTTGGACTGGTAGCCTTCCTCTTCTGGCTTCGTGCCTCTCTGAGAGAAAGGACGTCTTGATTGGGGTCCAGCGGCTGCAGCGTGCCAGCCCCTGGTGCTGAAGCCTTCTTCGGCGGCATGACGAAGCTGATGCTTGCCGAAGGTGTCGAAAAGCTCAGGAAATGGAAGTGAGTTCACCGGAGGTGGGCGCCAATGTTGGGGACTTGTTCTCAAATGCTAAGAGTTAAGAACAAGGCAACATAAAAAGTGTTAAGTGTTAAAGTCCTTCGTCCTTCGAAGCATTATGTCCCTTCGGGAAATAATGAGCTTCGGACGAAGGTCATAAGAGACATACCTTCGTGAGCATAACAAGTAATGACGAAGGATTCATATAAAGCATGAAATATAATATAAGCATCATCATAGAATCATTTCTATTTTATTGACATGGAAAAATAGAAATGATTTTAGATTACAAATGTACCTTCGGTCCTGAGAGAAGATAAAAAGCACCAGCGTGACGCAAAAGTAAATGCCAAGTCAGCGTGAACAGTACGGGAGTACTGTTCATCTATTTATAGACGCGGGACGCAGCCCACGTAAAATTACATCCATGTCCACTACATTTGTTAACGGCTTATGGAAATCTGTCGAGGCCCCCGAAGTCTTTTCATCTTTAAGTCGGTTCCCCCTTCTGCCATCGCGCCGAAGCTTCCCTGCGCACAGCTTCGGCTGCACTCGACCTTCGTCTGGTTCAGGCTTCGTCCTGGCCGTGCTCCATATTCATAATTCTGGATTCGAAAATACCTGTTCACATAATCCACTCGGAAAACATTGTCAAATCATGTTTTTGAGGACCTTCGGAGGACGAAGGCCCCCAACATGGCTATTTTCAAGGTCGCTCATGGCTATTTTCATAAAAAATGGGGGTTGTGTGGCCATTGATCGTCGACCAGAGGCTCATACACCTCACCCCACATATGTTTCCTTGCCATAGATCACATTCTTGGATTTCTGGTGGAGACCATTTCTTGGTCAAAATTCCGTAGGTGTTAGCCTTCGGTATTATTGAAAATGGTCGTTCATGGCTATTTTCGACAAAAATGGGGGTTGTGTGGCCATTGATCATCGACCAGACGCTCATACACCTCACCCCACATATGTTTCCTTGCCATAGATCACATTCTTGGATTTCTGGTGGAGACCATTTCTTGGTCAAAAATCCGTAGGTGTTAGCCTCTAGTATTATTGAAAATGGTCGCTCATGGCTATTTTCAAGGTCGCTCATGGCTATTTTCATAAAAAATGGGGGTTGTGTGGCCATTTATCATCGACTAGAGGCTCATAAACCTCACCCCACATATGTTTCCTTGCCATAGATTACATTCTTGGATTTCTGGTGGAAACCATTTCTTGGTTAAAAACTCGTACGTGTTAGCCTTCGGTATTATTGAAAATGGTCATTCATGGCTATTTTCGGCAAAATGGGGGTTGTGTGGCCATTGATCGTCGACCAGAGGCTCATACACCTCACCCCACATATGTTTCCTTGTCGTAGATCACATTCTTGGATTTCTGGTGGAGACCATTTCTTGGTCAAAAATCCATAGGTGTTAGCCTTCGATATTATTGAAAATGGTCGTTCATGGCTATTTTCGACAAAAATGGGGGTTGTGTGGCCATTGATTATCGACCAGAGGCTCATACACCTCACCCCACATATGTTTCCTTGCCATAGATCACATTCATGGATTTCTGGTGGAGACCATTTCTTGGTCAAAAATCCGTAGGTGTTAGCCTTCGGTATTATTGTAAATGGTCATTCATGGCTATTTTCGACAAAAATGGGGGTTGTGTGGCCATTGATCATCGACCAGAGGCTCATACACCTCACCCCACATATGTTTCCTTGCCATAGATCACATTCTTGGATTTCTAGTGGAGACCATTTCTTGGTCAAAAATCCGTAGGTCTTAGCCTCTAATATTATCGAAAATGGTCGCTCATGGCTATTTTCAAGGTCGCTCATGGCTATTTTCATAAAAAATGGGGGTTGTGTGGCCATTTATCATCGACTAGAGGCTCATAAACCTCACCCCACATATGTTTCCTTGCCATAGATTACATTCTTGGATTTCTGGTGGAAACCATTTCTTGGTTTAAAACTCGTACGTGTTAGCCTTCGGTATTATTGAAAATGGTCATTCATGGCTATTTTCGGCAAAATGGGGGTTGTGTGGCCATTGATCGTCGACCAGAGGCTCATACACCTCACCCCACATATGTTTCCTTGTCGTAGATCACATTCTTGGATTTCTGGTGGAGACCATTTCTTGGTCAAAAATCCGTAGGTGTTAGCCTTCGATATTATTGAAAATGGTCGTTCATGGCTATTTTCGACAAAAATGGGAGTTGTGTGGCCATTGATCATCGACCAGAGGCTCATACACCTCACCCCACAAATGTTTCCTTGCCATAGATCACATTCTTGGATTTCTGGTGGAGACCATTTCTTGGTCAAAAATCCGTAGGTGTTAGCCTTCGGTATTATTGTAAATGGTCATTCATGGCTATTTTCGACAAAAATGGGGGTTGTGTGGCCATTGATCATCGACCAGAGGCTCATACACCTCACCCCACATATGTTTCCTTGCCATAGATCACATTCTTGGATTACTGGTGGAGACCATTTCTTGGTCAAAAATCCGTAGGTCTTAGCCTCTAATATTATTGAAAATGGTCGCTCATGGCTATTTTCATAAAAAAATGGGGGTTGTGTGGCCATTTATCATCGACTAGAGGCTCATAAATCTCACCCCACATATGTTTCCTTGCCATAGATCACATTCTTGGATTTTTGGTGGAGACCATTTCTTGGTCAAAAACTCGTACGTGTTAGCCTTCGGTATTATTGAAAATGGTCGTTCATGGCTATTTTCGGCAAAATGGGGGTTCTGTGGCCATTGATCGTCGACCAGAGGCTCATACACCTCACCCCACATATGTTTCCTTGTCGTAGATCACATTCTTGGATTTCTGGTGGTGACCATTTCTTGGTCAAAAATCCGTAGGTGTTAGCCTTCGATATTATTGAAAATGGTCGTTCATGGCTATTTTCGACAAAAATGGGGGTTGTGTGGCCATTTATCATCGACCAGAGGATCATACACCTCACCCCACATATGTTTCCTTGCCATAGATCACATTCTTGGATTTCTGGTGGAGACCATTTCTTGGTAAAAAATCCGTAGGTGTTAGCCTTCGGTATTATTGAAAATGGTCGTTCATGGCTATTTTCCACAAAAATGGGGGTTGTGTGGCCATTGATCATCGACCAGACGCTCATACACCTCACCCCACATATGTTTCCTTGCCATAGATCACATTCTTGGATTTCTGGTGGAGACCATTTCTTGGTCTAAAATCCGTAGGTGTTAGCCTCTAGTATTATTGAAAATGGTCGCTCATGGCTATTTTCAAGGTCGCTCATGGCTATTTTCATAAAAAATGGGGGTTGTGTGGCCATTTATCATCGACTAGAGGCTCATAAACCTCACCCCACCTATGTTTCATTGCCATAGATTACATTCTTGGATTTTTTGTGGAAACCATTTCTTGGTTAAAAACTCGTACGTGTTAGCCTTCGGTATTATTGAGAATGGTCATTCATGGCTATTTTCGGCAAAATGGGGGTTGTGTGGCCATTGATCGTCGACCAGAGGCTCATACACCTCACCCTACATATGTTTCCTTGTCGTAGATCACATTCTTGGATTTCTGGTGGAGACCATTTCTTGGTCAAAAATCTGTAGGTGTTAGCCTTCGATATTATTGAAAATGGTCATTCATGGCTATTTTCGGCAAAATGGGGGTTGTGTGGCCATTGATCGTCGACCAGAGGCTCATACACCTCACCCCACATATGTTTCCTTGTCGTAGATCACATTCTTGGATTTCTGGTGGAGACCATTTCTTGGTCAAAAATCAGTAGGTGTTAGCCTTCGATATTATTGAAAATGGTCGTTCATGGCTATTTTCGACAAAAATGGAGGTTGTGTGGCCATTGATCATCGACCAGAGGCTCATACACCTCACCCCACATATGTTTCCTTGCCATAGATCACATTCTTGGATTTCTGGTGGAGACCATTTCTTGGTCAAAAATCCGTAGATGTTAGCCTTCGGTATTATTGAAAATGGTCGTTCATGGCTATTTTCGACAAAAATGGGGGTTGTGTGGCCATTGATCATCGACCAGACGCTCATACACCTCACCCCACATATGTTTCCTTGCCATAGATCATATTCTTGGATTTCTGGTGGAGACCATTTCTTGGTCTAAAATCCGTAGGTGTTAGCCTCTAGTATTATTGAAAATGGTCGCTCATGGCTATTTTCAAGGTCGCTCATGGCTATTTTCATAAAAAATGGGGGTTGTGTGGCCATTTATCATCGACTAGAGGCTGATAAACCTCACCCCACATATGTTTCCTTGCCATAGATTACATTCTTGGATTTCTGGTGGAAACCATTTCTTGGTTAAAAACTCGTACGTGTTAGCCTTCGGTATTATTGAAAATGGTCATTCATGGCTATTTTCGGCAAAATGGGTGTTGTGTGGCCATTGATCGTCGACCAGAGGCTCATACACCTCACCCCACATATGTTTCCTTGTCGTAGATCACATTCTTGGATTTCTGGTGGAGACCATTTCTTGGTCAAAAATCCGTAGGTGTTAGCCTTCGATATTATTGAAAATGGTCATTCATGGCTATTTTAGGCAAAATGGGGGTAGTGTGGCCATTGATCGTCGACCAGAGGCTCATACACCTCACCCCACATATGTTTCCTTGTCGTAGATCACATTCTTGGATTTCTGGTGGAGACCATTTCTTGGTCAAAAATCCGTAGGTGTTAGCCTTCGATATTATTGAAAATGGTCGTTCATGGCTATTTTCGACAAAAATGGGGGTTGTGTGGCCATTTATCATCGACCAGAGGCTCATACACCTCACCCCACATATGTTTCCTTGCCATAGATCACATTCTTGGATTTCTGGTGGAGACCATTTCTTGGTCAAAAATCCGTAGGTGTTAGCCTTCGGTATTATTGAAAATGGTCGTTCATGGCTATTTTCGACAAAAATGGGGGTTGTGTGGCCATTGATCATCGACCAGACGCTCATACACCTCACCCCACATATGTTTCCTTGCCATAGATCACATTCTTGGATTTCTGGTGGAGACCATTTCTTGGTCTAAAATCCGTAGGTGTTAGCCTCTAGTATTATTGAAAATGGTCGCTCATGGCTATTTTCAAGGTCGCTCATGGCTTTTTTCATAAAAAATGGGGGTTGTGTGGCCATTGATCGTCGACCAGAGGCTCATACACCTCACCCCACATATGTTTCCTTCCCATAGATCACATTCTTGGATTTCTGGTGGAGACCATTTCTTGGTCAAAATTCCGTAGGTGTTAGCCTTCGGTATTATTGAAAATGGTCGTTCATGGCTATTTTCGACAAAAATGGGGGTTGTGTGGCCATTGATCATCGACCAGACGCTCATACACCTCACCCCACATATGTTTCCTTGCCATAGATCACATTCTTGGATTTCTGGTGGAGACCATTTCTTGGTCTAAAATCCGTAGGTGTTAGCCTCTAGTATTATTGAAAATGGTCGCTCATGGCTATTTTCAAGGTCGCTCATGGCTATTTTCATAAAAAATGGGGGTTGTGTGGCCATTTATCATCGACTAGAGGCTCATAAACCTCACCCCACATATGTTTCCTTGCCATAGATTACATTCTTGGATTTCTGGTGGAAACCATTTCTTGGTTAAAAACTCGTACGTGTTAGCCTTCAGTATTATTGAAAATGGTCATTCATGGCTATTTTCGGCAAAATGGGGGTTGTGTGGCCATTGATCGTCGACCAGAGGCTCATACACCTCACCCCACATATGTTTCCTTGTCGTAGATCACATTCTTGGATTTCTGGTGGAGACCATTTCTTGGTCAAAAATCCATAGGTGTTAGCCTTCGATATTATTGAAAATGGTCGTTCATGGCTATTTTCGACAAAAATGGGGGTTGTGTGGCCATTGATTATCGACCAGAGGCTCATACACCTCACCCCACATATGTTTCCTTGCCATAGATCACATTCTTGGATTTCTGGTGGAGACCATTTCTTGGTCAAAAATCCGTAGGTGTTAGCCTTCGGTATTATTGTAAATGGTCATTCATGGCTATTTTCGACAAAAATGGGGGTTGTGTGGCCATTGATCATCGACCAGAGGCTCATACACCTCACCCCACATATGTTTCCTTGCCATAGATCACATTCTTGGATTTCTGGTGGAGACCATTTCTTGGTCAAAAATCCGTAGGTCTTAGCCTCTAATATTATTGAAAATGGTCGCTCATGGCTATTTTCAAGGTCGCTCATGGCTATTTTCATAAAAAATGGGGGTTGTGTGGCCATTTATCATCGACTAGAGGCTCATAAACCTCACCCCACATATGTTTCCTTGCCATAGATTACATTCTTGGATTTCTGGTGGAAACCATTTCTTGGTTAAAAACTCGTACGTGTTAGCCTTCGGTATTATTGAAAATGGTCATTCATGGCTATTTTCGGCAAAATGGGGGTTGTGTGGCCATTGATCGTCGACCAGAGGCTCATACACCTCACCCCACATATGTTTCCTTGTCGTAGATCACATTCTTGGATTTCTGGTGGAGACCATTTCTTGGTCAAAAATCCGTAGGTGTTAGCCTTCGATATTATTGAAAATGGTCGTTCATGGCTATTTTCGACAAAAATGGGAGTTGTGTGGCCATTGATCATCGACCAGAGGCTCATACACCTCACCCCACATATGTTTCCTTGCCATAGATCACATTCTTGGATTTCTGGTGGAGACCATTTCTTGGTCAAAAATCCGTAGGTGTTAGCCTTCGGTATTATTGTAAATGGTCATTCATGGCTATTTTCGACAAAAATGGGGGTTGTGTGGCCATTGATCATCGACCAGAGGCTCATACACCTCACCCCACATATGTTTCCTTGCCATAGATCACATTCTTGGATTACTGGTGGAGACCATTTCTTGGTCAAAAATCCGTAGGTCTTAGCCTCTAATATTATTGAAAATGGTCGCTCATGGCTATTTTCATAAAAAAATGGGGGTTGTGTGGCCATTTATCATCGACTAGAGGCTCATAAATCTCACCCCACATATGTTTCCTTGCCATAGATCACATTCTTGGATTTTTGGTGGAGACCATTTCTTGGTCAAAAACTCGTACGTGTTAGCCTTCGGTATTATTGAAAATGGTCGTTCATGGCTATTTTCGGCAAAATGGGGGTTCTGTGGCCATTGATCATCGACCAGAGGCTCGTACACCTCACCCCACATATGTTTCCTTGCCATAGATTACATTCTTGGATTTCTGGTGGAAACCATTTCTTGGTTAAAAACTCGTACGTGTTAGCCTTCGGTATTATTGAAAATGGTCATTCATGGCTATTTTCGGCAAAATGGGGGTTGTGTGGCCATTGATCGTCGACCAGAGGCTCATACACCTCACCCCACATATGTTTCCTTGTCGTAGATCACATTCTTGGATTTCTGGTGGAGACCATTTCTTGGTCAAAAATCCGTAGGTGTTAGCCTTCGATATTATTGAAAGTGGTCGTTCATGGCCATTTTCGACAAAAATGGGGGTTGTGTGGCCATTGATCATCGACCAGAGGCTCATACACCTCACCCCACATATGTTTCCTTGCCATAGATCACATTCTTGGATTTCTGGTGGAGACCATTTCTTGGTCAAAAATCCGTAGGTGTTAGCCTTCGGTATTATTGTAAATGGTCATTCATGGCTATTTTCGACAACAATGTGGGTTGTGTGGCCATTGATCATCGACCAGAGGCTCATACACCTCACCCCACATATGTTTTCTTGCCATAGATCACATTCTTAGATTTCTGGTGGAGACCATTTCTTGGTCAAAAATCCGTAGGTCTTAGCCTCTAATATTATTGAAAATGGTCGCTCATGGCTATTTTCATAAAAAATGGGGGTTGTGTGGCCATTTATCATCGACTAGAGGCTCATAAATCTCACCCCTCATATGTTTCCTTGCCATAGATCACATTCTTGGATTTTTGGTGGAGACCATTTCTTGGTCAAAAACTCGTACGTGTTAGCCTTCGGTATTATTGAAAATGGTCATTCATGGCTATTTTCGGCAAAATGGGGGTTCTGTGGCCCTTGATCATCGACCAGAGGCTCGTACACCTCACCCCACATATGTTTCCTTGCCATAGATCACATTCTTGGATTTCTGGTGGAGACCATTTCTTGGGCAAAAATCCGAATGTGTTAGCCTTTGGTATTTTTGAAAATGGTCATTCATGGCTATTTTCGACAAAAATGGGGGTTGTGTGGCCCTTGATCTTCGACCAGAGGCTCATACACCTCACTACACATATGTTTCCTTGCCATAGATCACATTCTTGGATTTATGGTGGAGACCATTTCTTGGTCAAAAATCCGTAGGTGTTAGCCTTCAGTGTCATTGAAAATGGTCGTTCATGGCTATTTTCGACAAAAAAATAGGGTTGTGTGGCCATTGATCGTCGACCAGAGGCTCATACACCTCACCCCACATATGTTTCCTTGCCATAGATCACATTCTTGGATTTCTGGTGGAGACCATTTCTTGGTCTAAAATCCATAGGTGTTAGCCTCTAGTATTATTGAAAATGGTCGCTCATGGCTATTTTCAAGGTCGCTCATGGCTATTTTCATAAAAAATGGGGGTTGTGTGGCCATTTATCATCGACTAGAGGCTCATAAACCTCACCCCACATATGTTTCCTTGCCATAGATCACATTCTTGGATTTCTGGTGGAGACCATTTCTTGGTTAAAAACTCGTACGTGTTAGCCTTCGGTATTATTGAAAATGGTCGTTCATGGCTATTTTCGGCAAAATGGGGGTTGTGTGGCCATTGATCATCGACCAGAGGCTCGTACACCTCACCCCACATATGTTTCCTTGCCATAGATCACATTCTTGGATTTCTGGTGGAGACCATTTCTTGGTCAAAAATCCGTACGTGTTAGCCTTTGGTATTTTTGAAAATGGTCATTCATGGCTATTTTCGACAAAAATGGGGGTTGTGTGGCCATTGATCTTCGACCAGAGGCTCATACACCTCACTACACATATGTTTCCTTGCCATAGATCACATTCTTGGATTTATGGTGGAGACCATTTCTTGGTCAAAAATCCGTAGGTGTTAGCCTTCAGTGTCATTGAAAATGGTCGTTCATGGCTATTTTCGACAAAAATTAGGGTTGTGTGGCCATTGATCGTCGACCAGAGGCTCATACACCTCACCCCACATATGTTTCCTTGCCATAGATCACATTCTTGGATTTCTGGTGGAGACCATTTCTTGGTCAAAAATCCGTAGGTGTTAGCCTTCGGTATTATTGAAAATGGTCGTTCATGGCTATTTTCGACAAAAATGGGGGTTGTGTGGCCATTGATCATCGACCAGACGCTCATACACCTCACCCCACATATGTCTCCTTGCCATAGATCACATTCTTGGATTTCTGGTGGAGACCATTTCTTGGTCTAAAATCCGTAGGTGTTAGCCTCTAGTATTATTGAAAATGGTCGCTCATGGCTATTTTCAAGGTCGCTCATGGCTATTTTCATAAAAAATGGGGGTTGTGTGGCCATTTATCATCGACTAGAGGCTCATAAACCTCACCCCACATATGTTTCCTTGCCATAGATTACATTCTTGGATTTCTGGTGGAAACCATTTCTTGGTTAAAAACTCGTACGTGTTAGCCTTCGGTATTATTGAAAATGGTCATTCATGGCTATTTTCGGCAAAATGGGGGTTGTGTGGCCATTGATCGTCGACCAGAGGCTCATACACCTCACCCCACATATGTTTCCTTGTCGTAGATCACATTCTTGGATTTCTGGTGGAGACCATTTCTTGGTCAAAAATCCGTAGGTGTTAGCCTTCGATATTATTGAAAATGGTCGTTCATGGCTATTTTCGACAAAAATGGGGGTTGTGTGGCCATTGATCATCGACCAGAGGCTCATACACCTCACCCCACATATGTTTCCTTGCCATAGATCACATTCTTGGATTTCTGGTGGAGACCATTTCTTGGTCAAAAATCCGTAGGTGTTAGCCTTCGGTATTATTGTAAATGGTCATTCATGGCTATTTTCGACAAAAATAGGGGTTGTGTGGCCATTGATCATCGACCAGAGGCTCATACACCTCACCCCACATATGTTTCCTTGCCATAGATCACATTCTTGGATTTATGGTGGAGACCATTTCTTGGTCAAAAATCCGTAGGTGTTAGCCTTCAGTGTCATTGAAAATGGTCGTTCATGGCTATTTTCGACAAACATTAGGGTTGTGTGGCCATTGATCGTCGACCAGAGGCTCATACACCTCACCCCACATATGTTTCCTTGCCATAGATCACATTCTTGGATTTCTGGTGGAGACCATTTCTTGTTCAAAAATCCGTAGGTGTTAGCCTTCGGTATTATTGTAAATGGTCATTCATGGCTATTTTCGACAAAAATGGGGGTTGTGTGGCCATTGATCATCGACCAGACGCTCATACACCTCACCCCACATATGTTTCCTTGCCATAGATCACATTCTTGGATTTTTGGTGGAGACCATTTCTTGGTCAAAAACTCGTACGTGTTAGCCTTCGGTATTATTGAAAATGGTCGTTCATGGCTATTTTCGGCAAAATGGGGGTTCTGTGGCCATTGATCATCGACCAGAGGCTCGTACACCTCACCCCACATATGTTTCCTTTCCATAGATCACATTTTTGGATTTCTGGTGGAGACCATTTCTTGGTCAAAAATCCGTAGGTGTTAGCCTTCGGTATTATTGTAAATGGTCATTCATGGCTATTTTCGACAAAAATGGGGGTTGTGTGGCCATTGATCATCGACCAGACGCTCATACACCTCACCCCACATATGTTTCCTTGCCATAGATCACATTCTTGGATTTCTGGTGGAGACCATTTCTTGGTCAAAAATCCGTAGGTGTTAGCCTTCGGTATTATTGAAAATGGTCGTTCATGGCTATTTTCGACAAAAATGGGGGTTGTGTGGCCATTGATCATCGACCAGAGGCTCATACACCTCACCCCACATATGTTTCCTTGCCATAGATCACATTCTTGGATTTCTGGTGGAGACCATTTCTTGGTCAAAAATCCGTAGGTGTTAGCCTTCGGTATTATTGAAAATTGTCGTTCATGGCTATTTTCGACAAAAATGGGGGTTGTGTGGCCATTGATCATCGACCAGACGCTCATACACCTCACCCCACATATGTTTCCTTGCCATAGATCACATTCTTGGATTTCTGGTGGAGACCATTTCTTGGTCTAAAATCCATAGGTGTTAGCCTCTAGTATTATTGAAAATGGTCGCTCATGGCTATTTTCAAGGTCGCTCATGGCTATTTTCATAAAAAATGGGGGTTGTGTGGCCATTTATCATCGACTAGAGGCTCATAAACCTCGCCCCACATATGTTTCCTTGCCATAGATCACATTCTTGGATTTCTGGTGGAGACCATTTCTTGGTTAAAAACTCGTACGTGTTAGCCTTCGGTATTATTGAAAATGGTCGTTCATGGCTATTTTCGGCAAAATGGGGGTTGTGTGGCCATTCATTATCGACCAGAGGCTCGTACACCTCACCCCACATATGTTTCCTTGCCATAGATCACATTCTTGGATTTCTGGTGGAGACCATTTCTTGGTCAAAAATCCGTACGTGTTAGCCTTTGGTGTTTTTGAAAATGGTCATTCATGGCTATTTTCGACAAAAATGGGGGTTGTGTGGCCATTGATCTTCGACCAGAGGCTCATACACCTCACTACACATATGTTTCCTTGCCATAGATCACATTCTTGGATTTATGGTGGAGACCATTTCTTGGTCAAAAATCCGTAGGTGTTAGCCTTCAGTGTCATTGAAAATGGTCGTTCATGGCTATTTTCGACAAAAATTAGGGTTGTGTGGCCATTGATCGTCGACCAGAGGCTCATACACCTCACCCCACATATGTTTCCTTGCCATAGATCACATTCTTGGATTTCTGGTGGAGACCATTTCTTGGTCAAAAATCCTTAGGTGTTAGCCTTCGGTATTATTGAAAATGGTCGTTCATGGCTATTTTCGACAAAAATGGGGGTTGTGTGGCCATTGATCATCGACCAGACGCTCATACACCTCACCCCACATATGTTTCCTTGCCATAGATCACATTCTTGGATTTCTGGTGGAGACCATTTCTTGGTCTAAAATCCGTAGGTGTTATCCTCTAGTATTATTGAAAATGGTCGCTCATGGCTATTTTCAAGGTCGCTCATGGCTATTTTCATAAAAAATGGGGGTTGTGTGGCCATTTATCATCGACTAGAGGCTCATAAACCTCACCCCACATATGTTTCCTTGCCATAGATTACATTCTTGGATTTCTGGTGGAAACCATTTCTTGGTTAAAAACTCGTACGTGTTAGCCTTCGGTATTATTGAAAATGGTCATTCATGGCTATTTTCGGCAAAATGGGGGTTGTGTGGCCATTGATCATCAACCAGAGGCTCGTACACCTCACCCCACATATGTTTCCTTGCCATAGATCACATTCTTGGATTTTTGGTGGAGACCATTTCTTGGTCAAAAACTCGTACGTGTTAGCCTTCGGTATTATTGAAAATGGTCGTTCATGGCTATTTTCGGCAAAATGGGGGTTCTGTGGCCATTGATCATCGACCAAAGGCTCGTACACCTCACCCCACATATGTTTCCTTTCCATAGATCACATTCTTGGATTTCTGGTGGAGACCATTTCTTGGTCAAAAATCCGTAGGTGTTAGCCTTCGGTATTATTGTAAATGGTCATTCATGGCTATTTTCGACAAAAATGGGGGTTGTGTGGCCATTGATCATCGACCAGACGCTCATACACCTAACCCCACATATGTTTCCTTGCCATAGATCACATTCTTGGATTTCTGGTGGAGACCATTTCTTGGTCAAAAATCCGTAGGTGTTAGCCTTTGGTATTATTGAAAATGGTCGTTCATGGCTATTTTCGACAAAAATGGGGGTTGTGTGGCCATTGATCATCGACCAGAGGCTCATACACCTCACCCCACATATGTTTCCTTGCCATAGATCACATTCTTGGATTTCTGGTGGAGACCATTTCTTGGTCAAAAATCCGTAGGTGTTAGCCTTCGGTATTATTGAAAATGGTCGTTCATGGCTATTTTCGACAAAAATGGGGGTTGTGTGGCCATTGATCATCGACCAGACGCTCATACACCTCACCCCACATATGTTTCCTTGTCATAGATCACATTCTTGGATTTCTGGTGGAGACCATTTCTTGGTCTAAAATCCATAGGTGTTAGCCTCTAGTATTATTGAAAATGGTCGCTCATGGCTATTTTCAAGGTCGCTCATGGCTATTTTCATAACAAATGGGGGTTGTGTGGCCATTTATCATCGACTAGAGGCTCATAAACCTCGCCCCACATATGTTTCCTTGCCATAGATCACATTCTTGGATTTCTGGTGGAGACCATTTCTTGGTTAAAAACTCGTACGTGTTAGCCTTCGGTATTATTGAAAATGGTCGTTCATGGCTATTTTCGGCAAAATGGGGGTTGTGTGACCATTCATTATCGACTAGAGGCTCGTACACCTCACCCCACATATGTTTCCTTGCCATAGATCACATTCTTGGATTTCTGGTGGAGACCATTTCTTGGTCAAAAATCCGTACGTGTTAGCCTTTGGTATTTTTGAAAATGGTCATTCATGGCTATTTTCGACAAAAATGGGGGTTGTGTGGCCATTGATCTTCGACCAGAGGCTCATACACCTCACTACACATATGTTTCCTTGCCATAGATCACATTCTTGGATTTATGGTGGAGACCATTTCTTGGTCAAAAATCCGTAGGTGTTAGCCTTCAGTGTCATTGAAAATGGTCGTTCATGGCTATTTTCGACAAAAATTAGGGTTGTGTGGCCATTGATCGTCGACCAGAGGCTCATACACCTCACCCCACATATGTTTCCTTGCCATAGATCACATTCTTGGATTTCTGGTGGAGACCATTTCTTGGTCAAAAATCCGTAGGTGTTAGCCTTCGGTATTATTGAAAATGGTCGTTCATGGCTATTTTCGACAAAAATGGGGGTTGTGTGGCCATTGATCATCGACCAGACGCTCATACACCTCACCCCACATATGTTTCCTTGCCATAGATCACATTCTTGGATTTCTGGTGGAGACCATTTCTTGTTCTAAAATCCGTAGGTGTTAGCCTCTAGTATTATTGAAAATGGTCGCTCATGGCTATTTTCAAGGTCGCTCATGGCTATTTTCATAAAAAATGGGGGTTGTGTGGCCATTTATCATCGACTAGAGGCTCATAATCCTCACCCCACATATGTTTCCTTGCCATAGATTACATTCTTGGATTTCTGGTGGAAACCATTTCTTGGTTAAAAACTCGTACGTGTTAGCCTTCGGTATTATTGAAAATGGTCATTCATGGCTATTTTCGGCAAAATGGGGGTTGTGTGGCCATTGATCATCAACCAGAGGCTCGTACACCTCACCCCACATATATTTCCTTGCCATAGATCACATTCTTGGATTTCTGGTGGAGACCATTTCTTGGTTAAAAATCCGTACGTGTTAGCCTTTGGTATTTTTGAAAATGGTCATTCATGGCTATTTTCGACAAAAATGGGGGTTGTGTGGCCATTGATCATCGACTAGAGGCTCATACTCCTCACCCCACATATGTTTCCTTGCCATAGATCACATTCTTGGATTTCTGGTGCAGACCATTTCTTGGTCAAAAATCCGTAGGTGTTAGCCTTCGGTATTATTGAAATATGGTCGTTCATGGCTATTTTCGACAAAAATGGGGGTGTGTGGCCATTGATCATCGACCAGATGCTCATACACCTCACCCCACATATGTTTCCTTGCCATAGATCACATTCTTGGATTTCTGGTGGAGACCATTTCTTGGTCTAAAATCCATAGGTCTTAGCCTCTAGTATTATTGAAAATGGTCGCTCATGGCTATTTTCATAAAAAATGGGGGTTGTGTGGCCATTTATCATCACCTAGAGGCTCATAAACCTCACCCCACATATGTTTCCTTGCCATAGATCACATTCTTGGATTTCTGGTGGAGACCATTTCTTGGTCAAAAATCCGTAGGTGTTAGCCTTCGGTATTATTGAAAATGGTCGTTCATGGCTATTTTCGACAAAAATGGGGGTTGTGTGGCCATTGATCATCGACCAGACGCTCATACACCTCACCCCACATTTGTTTCCTTGCCATAGATCACATTCTTGGATTTCTGGTGGAGACCATTTCTTGGTCTAAAATCCGTAGGTGTTAGCCTCTAGTATTATTGAAAATGGTCGCTCATGGCTATTTTCAAGGTCGCTCATGGCTATTCTCAAGGTCGCTCATGGCTATTTTCATAAAAAATGGGGGTTGTGTGGCCATTTATCATCGACTAGAGGCTCATAAACCTCACCCCACATATGTTTCCTTGTCATAGATTACATTCTTGGATTTCTGGTGGAAACCATTTCTTGGTTAAAAACGCGTACGTGTTAGCCTTCAGTATTATTGAAAATGGTCATTCATGGCTATTTTCGGCAAAATGGGGGTTGTGTGGCCATTGATCGTCGACCAGAGGCTCATACACCTAACCCCACATATGTTTCCTTGTTGTAGATCACATTCTTGGATTTCTGGTGGAGACCATTTCTTGGTCAAAAAACCGTAGGTGTTAGCCTTCGATATTATTGAAAATGGTCGTTCATGGCTATTTTCGACAAAAATGGGGGTTGTGTGGCCATTGATCATCGACCAGAGGCTCATACACCTCACCCCACATATGTTTCCTTGCCATAGATCACATTCTTGGATTTCTGGTGGAGACCATTTCTTGGTCAAAAACTCGTACGTGTTAGCCTTCGGTATTATTGGAAATGGTCGTTCATGGCTATTTTCGGTAAAATGGGGGTTCTGTGGCCATTGATCATCGACCAGAGGCTCGTACACCTCACCCCACATATGTTTCCTTGCCATAGATCACATTCTTGGATTTCTTGTGGAGACCATTTCTTGGTCAAAAATCCGTAGGTGTTAGCCTTCGGTATTATTGAAAATGGTCGTTCATGGCTATTTTCGGCAAAATGGGGGTTCTGTGGCCATTGATCATCGACCAGAGGCTCGTACACCTCACCCCACATATGTTTCCTTGCCATAGATCACATTCTTGGATTTCTGGTGGAGACCATTTCTTGGTCAAAAATCCGTAGGTGTTAGCCTTCGGTATTATTGAAAATGGTCGTTCATGGCTATTTTCGACAAAAATGGGGGTTGTGTGGCCATTGATCATCGACCAGAGGCTCATACACCTCACCCCACATATGTTTCCTCGCCATAGATCACATTCTTGGATTTCTGGTGGAGACCATTTCTTGGTCAAAAATCCGTAGGTCTTAGCCTCTAATATTATTGAAAATGGTCGCTCATGGCTATTTTCGGCAAAATGGGGGTTCTGTGGCCATTGATCGTCGACCAGAGGCTCATACACCTCACCCCACATATGTTTCCTTGTCGTAGATCACATTCTTGGATTTCTGGTGGAGACCATTTCTTGGTCAAAAATCCGTAGGTGTTAGCCTTCGATATTATTGAAAATGGTCGTTCATGGCTATTTTCGACAAAAATGGGGGTTGTGTGGCCATTGATCATCGACCAGAGGCTCATACACCTCACCCCACATATGTTTCCTTGCCATAGATCACATTCTTGGATTTCTGGTGGAGACCATTTCTTGGTCAAAAATCTGTAGGTGTTAGCCTTCGGTATTATTGAAAATGGTCGTTCATGGCTATTTTCGACAAAAATGGGGGTTGTGTGGCCATTGATCATCGACCAGACGCTCATACACCTCACCCCACATATGTTTCCTTGCCATAGATCACATTCTTGGATTTCTGGTGGGGACCATTTCTTGGTCTAAAATCCGTAGGTGTTAGCCTCTAGTATTATTGAAAATGGTCGCTCATGGCTATTTTCAAGGTCGCTCATGGCTATTTTCATAAAAAATGGGGGTTGTGTGGCCATTTTCATCGACTAGAGGTTCATAAACCTCACCCCACATATGTTTCCTTGCCATAGATCACATTCTTGGATTTCTGGTGGAGACCATTTCTTGGTCAAAAATCCGTACGTGTTAGCCTTTGGTATTTTTGAAAATGGTCGTTCATGGCTTGGTCGATGATCAATGGCCACACAACCCCCATTTTTTATGAAAATAGCCATGAGCGACCATTTTCAATAATACTAGAGGCTAAGACCTACGGATTTTTGACCAAGAAATGGTCTCCACCAGAAATCCAAGAATGTGATCTATGGCAAGGAAACATATGTGGGGTGAGGTGTATGAGCCTCTCGTCGATGATCAATGGCCACACAACCCCCATTTTTGTCGAAAATAGCCATGAATGACCATTTACAATAATACCGAAGGCTAACACCTACGGATTTTTGACCAAGAAATGGTCTCCACCAGAAATCCAAGAATGTGATCTATGGCAAGGAAACATATGTGGGGTGAGGTGTATGGGCCTATGGTCGATGATCAATGGCCACACAACCCCCATTTTTGTCGAAAATAGCCATGAACGACCATTTTCAATAATATCGAAGGCTAACACCTACGGATTTTTGACCAAGAATTGGTCTCTACCAGAAATCCAAGAATGTGATCTACGACAAGGAAACATATGTGGGGTGAGGTGTATGAGCCTCTGGTCGACGATCAATGGCCACACAACCCCCATTTTGCCGAAAATAGCCATGAATGACCATTTTCAATAATACCGAAGGCTAACACGTACGAGTTTTTAACCAAGAAATGGTTTCCACCAGAAATCCAAGAATGTAATCTATGGCAAGGAAACATATGTGGGGTGAGGTTTATGAGCCTCTAGTCGATGATAAATGGCCACACAACCCCCATTTTTATGAAAATAGCCATGAGCGACCTTGAAAATAGCCATGAGCGACCATTTTCAATAATACTAGAGGCTAACACCTACGGATTTTAGACCAAGAAATGGTCTCCACCAGAAATCCAAGAATGTGATCTATGGCAAGGAAACATATGTGGGGTGAGGTGTATGAGCGTCTGGTCGATGATCAATGGCCACACAACCCCCATTTTTGTCGAAAATAGCCATGAACGACCATTTTCAATAATACCGAAGGCTAACACCTACGGATTTTTGACCAAGAAATGGTCTCCACCAGAAATCCAAGAATGTGATCTATGGCAAGGAAACATATGTGGGGTGAGATTTATGAGCCTCTAGTCGATGATAAATGGCCACACAACCCCCATTTTTTATGAAAATAGCCATGAGCGACCATTTTCAATAATATTAGAGGCTAAGACCTACGGATTTTTGACCAAGAAATGGTCTCCACCAGAAATCCAAGAATGTGATCTATGGCAAGGAAACATATGTGGGGTGAGGTGTATGAGCCTCTGGTCGATGATCAATGGCCACACAACCCCCATTTTTGTCGAAAATAGCCATGAACGACCATTTTCAATAATATCGAAGGCTAACACCTACGGATTTTTGACCAAGAAATGGTCTCCACCAGAAATCCAAGAATGTGATCTATGGCAAGGAAACATATGTGGGGTGAGGTGTACGAGCCTCTGGTCGATGATCAATGGCCACACAACCCCCAATTTTTATGAAAATAGCCATGAGAGACCATTTTCAATAATACTAGAGGCTAAGACCTACGGATTTTTGACCAAGAAATGGTCTCCACCAGAAATCCAAGAATGTGATCTATGGCAAGGAAACATATGTGGGGTGAGGTGTATGAGCCTCTGGTCGATGATCAATGGCCACACAACCCCCATTTTTGTCGAAAATAGCCATGAATGACCATTTACAATAATACCGAAGGCTAACACCTATGGATTTTTGACCAAGAAATGGTCTCCACCAGAAATCCAAGAATGTGATCTATGGCAAGGAAACATATGTGGGGTGAGGTGTATGAGCCTCTAGTCGATGATCAATGGCCACACAACCCCCATTTTTGTCGAAAATAGCCATGAATGACCATTTTCAAAAATACCAAAGGCTAACACGTACGGATTTTTGACCAAGAAATGGTCTCCACCAGAAATCCAAGAATGTGATCTATGGCAAGGAAACATATGTGGGGTGAGGTGTATGAGCCTCTGGTCGATGATCAATTGCCACACAACCCCCATTTTGTCGAAAATAGCCATGAACGACCATTTTCAATAATACCGAAGGCTAACACCTACGGATTTTTGACCAAGAAATGGTCTCCACCAGAAATCCAAGAATGTGATCTACGACAAGGAAACATATGTGGGGTGAGGTGTATGAGCCTCTGGTCGACGATCAATGGCCACACAACCCCCATTTTGCCTAAAATAGCCATGAATGACCATTTTCAATAATACCGAAGGCTAACACGTACGAGTTTTTAACCAAGAAATGGTTTCCACCAGAAATCCAAGAATGTAATCTATGGCAAGGAAACATATGTGGGGTGAGGTCTATGAGCCTCTAGTCGATGATAAATGGCCACACAACCCCAATTTTTTATGAAAATAGCCATGAGCGACCTTGAAAATAGCCATGAGCGACCATTTTCAACAATACTAGAGGCTAACACCTACGGATTTTAGACCAAGAAATGGTCTCCACCAGAAATCCTAGAATGTGATCTATTGCAAGGAAACATATGGGGGGTGAGGTGGACGAGCCTCTGGTCGATGATCAATGGCCACACAACCCCCATTTTTGTCGAAAATAGCCATGAACGATCATTTACAATAATACCGAAGGCTAACACCTACGGATTTTTGACCAAGAAATGGTCTCCACCAGAAATCCAAGAATGTGATCTATGGCAAGGAAACATATGTGGGGTGAGGTTTATGAGCCTCTAGTCGATGATAAATGGCCACACAACCCCCATTTTTTATGAAAATAGCCATGAGCGACCTTGAAAATAGCCATGAGCGACCATTTTCAATAATACTAGAGGCTAACACCTACGGATTTTAGACCAAGAAATGGTCTCCACCAGAAATCCAAGAATGTGATCTATGGCAAGGAAACATATGTGGGGTGAGGTGTATGAGCGTCTGGTCGATGATCAATGGCCACACAACCCCCATTTTTGTCGAAAATAGCCATGAACGACCATTTTCAATAATACCGAAGGCTAACACCTACGGATTTTTG
Source organism: Zea mays (assembly GCF_902167145.1). Lineage (NCBI taxonomy): Eukaryota > Viridiplantae > Streptophyta > Magnoliopsida > Poales > Poaceae > Zea > Zea mays. The sequence goes on from NW_023367368.1 coordinate 113,384, forward strand.
ACCAAGAAATGGTCTCCACCAGAAATCCAAGAATGTGATCTATGGCAAGGAAACATATGTGGGGTGAGGTGTATGAGCCTCTAGTCGATGATCATTGGCCACACAACCCCCATTTTTGTCGAAAATAGCCATGAACGACCATTTTCAATAATATCGAAGGCTAACACCTACGGATTTTTGACCAAGAAATGGTCTCCACCAGAAATCCAAGAATGTGATCTACGACAAGGAAACATATGTGAGGGTGAGGTGTATGAGCCTCTGGTCGACGATCAATGGCCACACAACCCCCATTTTGCCGAAAATAGCCATGAATGACCATTTTCAATAATATCGAAGGCTAACACCTACGGATTTTTGACCAAGAAATGGTCTCCACCAGAAATCCAAGAATGTGATCTACGACAAGGAAACATATGTGGGGTGAGGTGTATGAGCCTCTTGTCGACGATCAATGGCCACACAACCCCCATTTTGCCGAAAATAGCCATGAATGACCATTTTCAATAATACCGAAGGCTAACACGTACGAGTTTTTAACCAAGAAATGGTTTCCACCAGAAATCCAAGAATGTAATCTATGGCAAGGAAACATATGTGGGGTGAGGTGTATGAGCCTCTAGTCGATGATAAATGGCCACACAACCCCCATTTTTTATGAAAATAGCCATGAGCGACCTTGAAAATAGCCATGAGCGACCATTTTCAATAATACTAGAGGCTAACACCTACGGATTTTGGACCAAGAAAAGGTCTCCACCAGAAATCCAAGAATGTGATCTATGGCAAGGAAACATATGTGGGGTGAGGTGTATGAGCGTCTGGTCGATGATCAATGGCCACACAACCCCCATTTTTGTCGAAAATAGCCATGAACGACCATTTTCAATAATACCGAAGGCTAACACCTACGGATTTTTGACCAAGAAATGGTCTCCACCAGAAATCCAAGAATGTGATCTATGGCAAGGAAACATATGTGGGGTGAGGTGTATGAGCCTCTAGTCGATGATCAATGGCCACACAACCCCCATTTTTGTCGAAAATAGCCATGAATGACCATTTTCAAAAATACCAAAGGCTAACACGTACGGATTTTTGACCAAGAAATGGTCTCCACCAGAAATCCAAGAATGTGATCTATGGCAAGGAAACATATGTGGGGTGAGGTGTATGAGCCTCTGGTCGATGATCAATGGACACACAACCCCCATTTTTGTCGAAAATAGCCATGAATGACCATTTTCAATAATACCGAAGGCTAACACGTACGAGTTTTTAACCAAGAAATGGTTTCCACCAGAAATCCAAGAATGTAATCTATGGCAAGGAAACATATGTGGGGTGAGGTGTATGAGCCTCTGGTCGATGATCAATGGCCACACAGCCCCCATTTTTTATGAAAATAGCCATGAGCGACCATTTTCAATAATACTAGAGGCTAAGACCTACGGATTTTTAACCAAGAAATGGTCTCCACCAGAAATCCAAGAATGTGATCTACGACAAGGAAACATATGTGGGGTGAGGTGTATGAGCGTCTGGTCGACGATCAATGGCCACACAACCCCCATTTTTGTCGAAAATAGCCATGAACGACCATTTTCAATAATACCAAAGGCTAACACCTACGGATTTTTGACCAAGAAATGGTCGGGGTGAGGTTTACGAGCCTCTGGTCGATGATCAATGGCCACACAACCCCCATTTTTTATGAAAATAGCCATGAGCGACCTTGAAAATAGCCATGAGCGACCATTTTCAATAATACTAGAGGCTAACACCTACGGATTTTATACCAAGAAATGGTTTCCACCAGAAATCCAAGAATGTGATCTATGGCAAGGAAACATATGTGGGGTGAGGTGTATGAGCCTCTGGTCGACGATCAATGGCCACACAACCCCCATTTTGCCGAAAATAGCCATGAATGACCATTTTCAATAATACCGAAGGCTAACACCTACGGATTTTTGACCAAGAAATGGTCTCCACCAGAAATCCAAGAATGTGATCTATGGCAAGGAAACATATGTGGGGTGAGGTGTATGAGCCTCTGGTCGACGATCAATGGCCACACAACCCTAATTTTTGTCGAAAATAGCCATGAACGACCATTTTCAATGACACTGAAGGCTAACACCTACGGATTTTTGACCAAGAAATGGTCTCCACCATAAATCCAAGAATGTGATCTATGGCAAGGAAACATATGTGTAGTGAGGTGTATGAGCCTCTGGTCGAAGATCAATGGCCACACAACCCCCATTTTTGTCGAAAATAGCCATGAATGACCATTTTCAAAAATACCAAAGGCTAACACATTCGGATTTTTGCCCAAGAAATGGTCTCCACCAGAAATCCAAGAATGTGATCTATGGCAAGGAACCATATGTGGGGTGAGGTATATGAGCCTCTGGTCGATGATCAATTGCCACACAACCCCCATTTTGTCGAAAATAGCCATGAACGACCATTTTCAATAATACCGAAGGCTAACACCTACGGATTTTTGACCAAGAAATGGTCTCCACCATAAATCCAAGAATGTGATCTATGGCAAGGAAACATATGTGTAGTGAGGTGTATGAGCGTCTGGTCGATGATCAATGGCCACACAACCCCCATTTTTGTCGAAAATAGCCATGAACGACCATTTTCAATAATACCGAAGGCTAACACCTACGGATTTTTGACCAAGAAATGGTCTCCACCAGAAATCCAAGAATGTGATCTATGGCAAGGAAACATATGTGGGGTGAGGTGTATGAGCCTCTGGTCGATGATCAATGGCCACACAACCCCCATTTTTGTCGAAAATAGCCATGAACGACTATTTTCAATAATATCGAAGGCTAACACCTACGGATTTTTGACCAAGAAATGGTCTCCACCAGAAATCCAAGAATGTGATCTACGACAAGGAAACATATGTGGGGTGAGGTGTATGAGCCTCTGGTCGATGATCAATGGTCACACAACCTCCATTTTCAATCATACCGAAGGGTAACACGTACGGATTTTTGACCAAGAAATGGTCTCCACCAGAAATCCAAGAATGCGATCTATGGCAAGGAAACATATGTGGGGTGAGGTGTATGAGCGTCTGGTCGATGATCAATGGCCACACAACCCCCATTTTTGTCGAAAATAGCCATGAACGACCATTTTCAATAATACCGAAGGCTAACACCTACGGATTTTTTACCAAGAAATGGTCTCCACCAGAAATCCAAGAATGTGATCTACGACAAGGAAACATATGTGGGGTGAGGTGTATGAGCCTCTGGTCGACGATCAATGGCCACACAACCCCCATTTTGCCGAAAATAGCCATGAACGACCATTTTCAATAATACCGAAGGCTAACACCTACGGATTTTTGACCAAGAAATGGTCTCCACCAGAAATCCAAGAATGTGATCTATGGCAAGGAAACATATGTGGGGTGAGGTGTATGAGCCTCTAGTCGATGATCAATGGCCACACAACCCCCATTTTTGTTGAAAATAGCCATTAATGACCATTTTCAAAAATACCAAAGGCTAACACGTACAGATTTTTGACCAAGAAATGGTCTCCACCAGAAATCCAAGAATGTGATCTATGGCAAGGAAACATATGTGGGGTGAGGTGTATGAGCGTCTGGTCGATGATCAATGGCCACACAACCCCCATTTTTGTCGAAAATAGCCATGAACGACCATTTTCAATAATATCGAAGGCTAACACCTACGGATTTTTGACCAAGAAATGGTCTCCACCAGAAATCCAAGAATGTGATCTACGACAAGGAAACATATGTGGGGTGAGGTGTATGAGCCTCTGGTCGACGATCAATGGCCACACAACCCCCATTTTGCCGAAAATAGCCATGAATGACCATTTTCAATAATACCGAAGGCTAACACGTACGAGTTTTTAACCAAGAAATGGTTTCCACCAGAAATCCAAGAATGTGATCTATGGCAAGGAAACATATGTGGGGTGAGGTGTATGAGCCTCTGGTTGATGATCAATGGCCACACAACCCTAATTTTTGTCGAAAATAGCCATGAACGACCATTTTCAATAATACTAGAGGCTAACACCTACGGATTTTAGACCAAGAAATGGTCTCCACCAGAAATCCAAGAATGTGATCTATGGCAAGGAAACATATGTGGGGTGAGGTGTATGAGCGTCTGGTCGATGATCAAAGGCCACACAACCCCCATTTTTGTCGAAAATAGCCATGAACGACCATTTTCAATAATACCGAAGGCTAACACCTACGGATTTTTGACCAAGAAATGGTCTCCACCAGAAATCCAAGAATGTGATCTATGGCAAGGAAACATATGTGGGGTGAGGTGTATGAGCCTCTGGTCGATGATCAATGGCCACACAACCCCCATTTTTGTCGAAAATAGCCATGATCGACCATTTTCAATAATATCGAAGGCTAACACCTACGGATTTTTGACCAAGAAATGGTCTCCACCAGAAATCCAAGAATGTGATCTACGACAAGGAAACATATGTGGGGTGAGGTGTATGAGCCTCTGGTCGACGATCAATGGCCACACAACCCCCAGTTAGCCTTCGATATTATTGAAAATGGTCGTTCATGGCTATTTTCGACAAAAATGGGGGTTGTGTGGCCATTGATCATCGACCAGAGGCTCATACACCTCACCCCACATATGTTTCCTTGCCATAGATCACATTCTTGGATTTCTGGTGGAGACCATTTCTTGGTCAAAAATCCGTACGTGTTAGCCTTCGGTATTATTGAAAATGGTCGTTCATGGCTATTTTCGGCAAAATGGGGGTTCTGTGGCCATTGATCATCGACCAGACGCTCATACACCTCACCCCACATATGTTTCCTTGCCATAGATCACATTCTTGGATTTCTGGTGGAGACCATTTCTTGGTCTAAAATCCGTAGGTGTTAGCCTCTAGTATTATTGAAAATGGTCGCTCATGGCTATTTTCAAGGTCGCTCATGGCTATTTTCATAAAAAATTGGGGTTGTGTGGCCATTTATCATCGACCAGAGGCTCATAAACCTCACCCCACATATGTTTCCTTGCCATAGATTACATTCTTGGATTTCTGGTGGAAACCATTTCTTGGTTAAAAACTCGTACGTGTTAGCCTTCGATATTATTGAAAATAGTCGTTCATGGCTATTTTCGACAAAAATGGGGGTTGTGTGGCCATTGATCATCGACCAGACGCTCATACACCTCACCCCACATATGTTTCCTTGCCATAGATCACATTCTTGGATTTATGGTGGAGACCATTTCTTGGTCAAAAATCCGTAGGTGTTAGCCTTCGGTATTATTGAAAATGGTCGTTCATGGCTATTTTCGACAAAAATGGGGGTTGTGTGGCCATTGATCGTCGACCAGACGCTCATACACCTCACCCCACATATGTTTCCTTGCCATAGATTACATTCTTGGATTTATGGTGGAGACCATTTCTTGGTCAAAAATCCGTAGGTGTTAGCCTTCGGTATTATTGAAAATGGTCGTTCATGGCTATTTTCGGCAAAATGGGGGTTCTGTGGCAATTGATCATCGACCAGAGGCTCGTACACCTCACCCCACATATGTTTCCTTGCCATAGATCACATTCTTGGATTTCTGGTGGAGACCATTTCTTGGGCAAAAATCCGAATGTGTTAGCCTTTGGTATTTTTGAAAATGGTCATTCATGGCTATTTTCGACAAAAATGGGGGTTGTGTGGCCATTGATCTTCGACCAGAGGCTCATACACCTCACTACACATATGTTTCCTTGCCATAGATCACATTCTTGGATTTATGGTGGAGACCATTTCTTGGTCAAAAATCCGTAGGTGTTAGCCTTCAGTGTCATTGAAAATGGTCGTTCATGGCTATTTTCGACAAAAATTAGGGTTGTGTGGCCATTGATCGTCGACCAGAGGCTCATACACCTCACCCCACATATGTTTCCTTGCCATAGATCACATTCTTGGATTTCTGGTGGAGACCATTTCTTGGTCAAAAATCCGTAGGTGTTAGCCTTCGGTATTATTGAAAATGGTCATTCATGGCTATTTTCGGCAAAATGGGGGTTGTGTGGCCATTGATCGTCGACCAGAGGCTCATACACCTCACCCCACATATGTTTCCTTGCCATAGATCACATTCTTGGATTTCTGGTGGAAACCATTTCTTGGTCTAAAATCCGTAGGTGTTAGCCTCTAGTATTATTGAAAATGGTCGCTCATGGCTATTTTCAAGGTCGCTCATGGCTATTTTCATAAAAAATGGGGGTTGTGTGGCCATTGATCATCGACCAGAGGCTCGTAAACCTCACCCCGACCATTTCTTGGTCAAAAATCCGTAGGTGTTAGCCTTTGGTATTATTGAAAATGGTCGTTCATGGCTATTTTCGACAAAAATGGGGGTTGTGTGGCCATTGATCGTCGACCAGACGCTCATACACCTCACCCCACATATGTTTCCTTGTCGTAGATCACATTCTTGGATTTCTGGTGGAGACCATTTCTTGGTTAAAAATCCGTAGGTCTTAGCCTCTAGTATTATTGAAAATGGTCGCTCATGGCTATTTTCATAAAAAATGGGGGCTGTGTGGCCATTGATCATCGACCAGAGGCTCATACACCTCACCCCACATATGTTTCCTTGCCATAGATTACATTCTTGGATTTCTGGTCGAAACCATTTCTTGGTTAAAAACTCGTACGTGTTAGCCTTCGGTATTATTGAAAATGGTCATTCATGGCTATTTTCGACAAAAATGGGGGTTGTGTGGCCATTGATCATCGACCAGAGGCTCAGTACACCTCACCCCACATATGTTTCCTTGCCATAGATCACATTCTTGGATTTCTGGTGGAGACCATTTCTTGGTCAAAAATCCGTACGTGTTAGCCTTTGGTATTTTTGAAAATGGTCATTCATGGCTATTTTCGACAAAAATGGGGGTTGTGTGGCCATTGATCATCGACTAGAGGCTCATACACCTCACCCCACATATGTTTCCTTGCCATAGATCACATTCTTGGATTTCTGGTGGAGACCATTTCTTGGTCAAAAATCCGTAGGTGTTAGCCTTCGGTATTATTGAAAATGGTCGTTCATGGCTATTTTCGACAAAAATGGGGGTTGTGTGGCCATTGATCATCGACCAGACGCTCATACACCTCACCCCACATATGTTTCCTTGCCATAGATCACATTCTTGTATTTCTGGTGGAGACCATTTCTTGGTCCAAAATCCGTAGGTGTTAGCCTCTAGTATTATTGAAAATCGTCGCTCATGGCTATTTTCAAGGTCGCTCATGGCTATTTTCATAAAAAATGGGGGTTGTGTGGCCATTTATCATCGACTAGAGGCTCATACACCTCACCCCACATATGTTTCCTTGCCATAGATTACATTCTTGGAT
>NW_023367370.1:0-120088 GCF_902167145.1 Zea mays
GGGGGTTGTGTGGCCATTGATCATCGACCAATGGCTCATACACCTCACCCCACATATGTTTCCTTGCCATAGACCACATTCTTGGATTTCTGGTGGAGACCATTTGTTGGTCAAAAATCCGTAGGTGTTAGCTTTCGATATTATTGAAAATGGTCGTTCATGGCTATTTTCATCAAAAATGGGGGTTGTGTGGCCATTTATCATCGACTAGAGGCTCATAAAACTCACCCCACATATGTTTCCTTGCCATAGATTACATTCTTGGATTTCTGGTGGAAACCATTTCTTGGTTAAGAACTCGTACGTGTTAGCCTTCGGTATTATTGAAAATGGTCATTCATGGCTATTTTCGGCAAAATGGGGGTTGTGTGGCCATTGATCGTCGACCAGAGGCTCATACACCTCACCCCACATATGTTTCCTTGTCGTAGATCACATTCTTGGATTTCTGGTGGAGATCATTTCTTGGTCAAAAATCCGTAGGTGTTAGCCTTCGGTATTATTGAAAATGGTCGTTCATGGCTATTTTCGACAAAAATGGGGGTTGTGTGGCCATTGATCATCGACCAGACGCTCATACACCTCACCCCACATATGATTCCTTGCCATAGATCACATTCTTGGATTTCTGGTGGAGACCATTTCTTGGTCAAAAATCCGTAGGTGTTAGCCTTCGGTATTATTGAAAATGGTCGTTCATGGCTATTTTCGACAAAAATGGGGGTTGTGTGGCCATTGATCATCGACCAGACGCTCATACACCTCACCCCACATATGTTTCCTTGCCATAGATCACATTCTTAGATTTCTGGTGGAGACCATTTCTTGGTCAAAAATCCGTAGGTGTTAGCCTTCGGTATTATTGAAAATGGTCGCTCATGGCTATTTTCGACAAAAATGGGGGTTGTGTGGCCATTGATCATCGACCAGAGGCTGAAGGCTAACACCTACAGATTTTTAACCAAGAAATGGTCTCCACCAGAAATCCAAGAATGTAATCTATGGCAAGGAAACATATGTGGGGTGAGGTTTATGAGCCTCTAGTCGATGATAAATGGCCACACAACCCCCATTTTTATGAAAATAGCCATGAGCGACCATTTTCAATAATATTAGAGGCTAAGACCTACGGATTTTTGACCAAGAAATGGTCTCCACCAGAAATCCAAGAATGTGATCTATGGCAAGGAAACATATGTGGGGTGAGGTGTATGAGCCTCTGGTCGATGATCAATGGCCACACAACCCCCATTTTTGTCGAAAATAGCCATGAATGACCATTTTCAATAATACCGAAGGCTAACACCTACGGATTTTTGACCAAGAAATGGTCTCCACCAGAAATCCAAGAATGTGATCTATGGCAAGGAAACATATGTGGGGTGAGGTGTATTAGCCTCTGGTCGATGATCAATGGCCACACAACCCCCATTTTTGCCGAAAATAGCCATGAACGACCATTTTCAATAATGCCGAAGGCTAACACCTACGGATTTTTGACCAAGAAATGGTCTCCACCAGAAATCCAAGAATGTGATCTACGACAAGCAAACATATGTGGGGTGAGGGGTATGAGCCTCTGGTCGATGAGGAGACCATTTCTTGGTCTAAAATCCGTAGGTGTTAGCCTCTAGTATTATTGAAAATGGTCGCTCATGGCTATTTTCAAGGTCGCTCATGGCTATTTTCATAAAAAATGGGGGTTGTGTGGCCATTTATCATCGATAGTACCGAAGAAATGGTCTCCACATATGTTTCCTTGCCATAGATCACATTCTTGGATTTCTGGTGGAGACCATTTCTTGGTCAAAAATTCGTAGGTGTTAGCCTTCAGTGTCATTGAAAATGGTCGTTCATGGCTATTTTCGACAAAAAATAGGGTTGTGTGGCCATTGATCGTCGACCAGAGGCTCATACACCTCACCCCACATATGTTTCCTTGCCATAGATCACATTCTTGGATTTCTGGTGGAGACCATTTCTTGGTCAAAAATCCGTAGGTGTTAGCCTTCGGTATTTTTGAAAATGGTCGTTCATGGCTATTTTCGACAAAAATGGGGGTTGTGTGGCCATTGATCATCGACCAGACGCTCATACACCTCACCCCACATATGTTTCCTTGCCATAGATCACATTCTTGGATTTCTGGTGGAGACCATTTCTTGGTCTAAAATCCGTAGGTCTTAGCCTCTAGTATTATTGAAAATGGTCATTCATGGCTATTTTCGGCAAAATGGGGGTTGTGTGGCCATTGATCGTCGACCAGAGGCTCATACACCTCACCCCACATACTTCGGTATTATTGAAAATGGTCGTTCATGGCTATTTTCGGCAAAATGGGGGTTCTGTGGCCATTGATCATCGACCAGAGGCTCGTACACCTCACCCCACATATGTTTCCTTTCCATAGATCACATTCTTGGATTTCTGGTGGAGACCATTTCTTGGTTAAAAACTCGTACGTGTTAGCCTTCGGTATTATTGAAAATGGTCATTCATGGCTATTTTCGGCAAAATGGGGGTTGTGTGGCCATTGATCATCGACCAGATGCTCATACACCTCACCGCACATATGTTTCCTTGCCATAGATCACATTCTTGGATTTCTGGTGGAGACCATTTCTTGGTCTAAAATCCGTAGGTGTTAGCCTCTAGTATTATTGAAAATGGTCGCTCATGGCTATTTTCAAGGTCGCTCATGGCTATTTTCATAAAAAATGGGGGTTGTGTGGCCATTTATCATCGACTAGAGGCTCATAAACCTCACCCCACATATGTTTCCTTGCCATAGATCACATTCTTGGATTTCTGGTGGAGACCATTTCTTGGTCAAAAACTCATACGTGTTAGCCTTCGATATTATTGAAAATGGTCGTTCATGGCTATTTTCGGCAAAATGGGGGTTCTGTGGCCATTGATCATCGACCAGAGGCTCGTACACCTCACCCCACATATGTTTCCTTGTCATAGATCACATTCTTGGATTTCTGGTGGAGACCATTTCTTGGTCTAAAATCCGTAGGTGTTAGCCTCTAGTATTATTGAAAATGGTCGCTCATGGCTATTTTCAAGGTCGCTCATGGCTATTTTCATAAAAAATGGGGGTTGTGTGGCCATTTATCATCGATAGTACCGAAGAAATGGTCTCCACATATGTTTCCTTGCCATAGATCACATTCTTGGATTTCTGGTGGAGACCATTTCTTGGTCAAAAATTCGTAGGTGTTAGCCTTCAGTGTCATTGAAAATGGTCGTTCATGGCTATTTTCGACAAAAAATAGGGTTGTGTGGCCATTGATCGTCGACCAGAGGCTCATACACCTCACCCCACATATGTTTCCTTGCCATAGATCACATTCTTGGATTTCTGGTGGAGACCATTTCTTGGTCAAAAATCCGTAGGTGTTAGCCTTCGGTATTTTTGAAAATGGTCGTTCATGGCTATTTTCGACAAAAATGGGGGTTGTGTGGCCATTGATCATCGACCAGACGCTCATACACCTCACCCCACATATGTTTCCTTGCCATAGATCACATTCTTGGATTTCTGGTGGAGACCATTTCTTGGTCTAAAATCCGTAGGTCTTAGCCTCTAGTATTATTGAAAATGGTCATTCATGGCTATTTTCGGCAAAATGGGGGTTGTGTGGCCATTGATCGTCGACCAGAGGCTCATACACCTCACCCCACATACTTCGGTATTATTGAAAATGGTCGTTCATGGCTATTTTCGGCAAAATGGGGGTTCTGTGGCCATTGATCATCGACCAGAGGCTCGTACACCTCACCCCACATATGTTTCCTTTCCATAGATCACATTCTTGGATTTCTGGTGGAGACCATTTCTTGGTTAAAAACTCGTACGTGTTAGCCTTCGGTATTATTGAAAATGGTCATTCATGGCTATTTTCGGCAAAATGGGGGTTGTGTGGCCATTGATCATCGACCAGATGCTCATACACCTCACCCCACATATGTTTCCTTGCCATAGATCACATTCTTGGATTTCTGGTGGAGACCATTTCTTGGTCTAAAATCCGTAGGTGTTAGCCTCTAGTATTATTGAAAATGGTCGCTCATGGCTATTTTCAAGGTCGCTCATGGCTATTTTCATAAAAAATGGGGGTTGTGTGGCCATTTATCATCGACTAGAGGCTCATAAACCTCACCCCACATATGTTTCCTTGCCATAGATCACATTCTTGGATTTCTGGTGGAGACCATTTCTTGGTCAAAAACTCATACGTGTTAGCCTTCGATATTATTGAAAATGGTCGTTCATGGCTATTTTCGGCAAAATGGGGGTTCTGTGGCCATTGATCATCGACCAGAGGCTCGTACACCTCACCCCAAATATGTTTCCTTGTCATAGATCACATTCTTGGATTTCTGGTGGAGACCATTTCTTGGTCAAAAATCCGTAGGTGTTAGCCTCTAGTATTTTTGAAAATGGTCGCTCATGGCTATTTTCAAGGTCGCTCATGGCTATTTTCATAAAAAATGGGGGTTGTGTGGCCATTTATCATCGACTAGAGGCTCATAAACCTCACCCCACATATGTTTCCTTGCCATAGATTACATTCTTGGATTTCTGGTGGAAACCATTTCTTGGTCAAAAATCCGTACGTGTTAGCCTTCGGTATTATTGAAAATGGTCGCTCATGGCTATTTTCAAGGTCGCTCATGGCTATTTTCATAAAAAATGGGGGTTGTGTGGCCATTTATCATCGACTAGAGGCTCATAAACCTCACCCCACATATGTTTCCTTGCCATAGATCACATTCTTGGATTTCTGGTGGAGACCATTTCTTGGTCAAAAACTCGTACGTGTTAGCCTTCGGTATTATTGAAAATGGTCGTTCATGGCTATTTTCGGCAAAATGGGGGTTGTGTGGCCATTGATCATCGACCAGAGGCTCATACACCTCACCCCACATATGTTTCCTTGCCATAGATCACATTCTTGGATTTCTGGTGGAGACCATTTGTTGGTCAAAAATCTGTAGGTGTTAGCCTTCGGTATTATTGAAAATGGTCATTCATGCCATTTCTTGGTTAAAAACTCGTACGTGTTAGCCTTCGGTATTATTGAAAATGGTCATTCATGGCTATTTTCGACAAAAATGGGGGTTGTGTGGCCATTGATCATCGACCAGAGGCTCATACACCTCACCCCACATATGTTTCATTGCCATAGATCACATTCTTGGATTTCTGGTGGAGACCATTTCTTGGTCAAAAATCCGTAGGTGTTAGCCTTCGGTATTATTGAAAATGGTCGTTCATGGCTATTTTCGACAAAAATGGGGGTTGTGTGGCCATTGATCATCGACCAGACGCTCATACACCTCACCCCATATGTTTCCTTGCCATAGATCACATTCTTGGATTTCTGGTGGAGACCATTTCTTGGTCAAAAATCCGTAGGTGTTAGCCTTCGGTTTTATTGAAAATGGTCGCTCATGGCTATTTTCGACAAAAATGGGGGTTGTGTGGCCATTGATCATCGACCAGAGGCTGAAGGCTAACACCTACGGATTTTTAACCAAGAAATGGTCTCCACCAGAAATCCAAGAATGTAATCTATGGCAAGGAAACATATGTGGGGTGAGGTTTATGAGCCTCTAGTCGATGATAAATGGCCACACAACCCCCATTTTTTATGAAAATAGCCATGAGCGACCATTTTCAATAATATTAGAGGCTAAGACCTATGGATTTTTGACCAAGAAATGGTCTCCACCAGAAATCCAAGGATGTGATCTATGGCAAGGAAACATATGTGGGGTGAGGTGTATGAGCCTCTGGTCGATGATCAATGGCCACACAACCCCCATTTTTGTCGAAAATAGCCATGAATGACCATTTTCAATAATACCGAAGGCTAACACCTACGGATTTTTGACCAAGAAATGGTCTCCACCAGAAATCCAAGAATGTGATCTATGGCAAGGAAACATATGTGGGGTGAGGTGTATGAGCCTCTGGTCGATGATCAATGGCCACACAACCCCCATTTTTGCCGAAAATAGCCATGAACGACCATTTTCAATAATACCGAAGGCTAACACCTACGGATTTTTGACCAAGAAATGGTCTCCACCAGAAATCCAAGAATGTGATCTACGACAAGGAAACATATGTGGGTGAGGTGTATGAGCCTCTGGTCGATGAGGAGACCATTTCTTGGTCTAAAATCCGTAGGTGTTAGCCTCTAGTATTATTGAAAATGGTCGCTCATGGCTATTTTCAAGGTCGCTCATGGCTATTTTCATAAAAAATGGGGGTTGTGTGGCCATTTATCATCAATAGTACCGAAGAAATGGTCTCCACATATGTTTCCTTGCCATAGATCACATTCTTGGATTTCTGGTGGAGACCATTTCTTGGTCAAAAATCCGTAGGTGTTAGCCTTCAGTGTCATTGAAAATGGTCGTTCATGGCTATTTTCGACAAAAATTAGGGTTGTGTGGCCATTGATCGTCGACCAGAGGCTCATACACCTCACCCCACATATGTTTCCTTGCCATAGATCACATTCTTGGATTTCTGGTGGAGACGATTTCTTGGTCAAAAATCCGTAGGTGTTAGCCTTCGGTATTTTTGAAAAGGGTCGTTCATGGCTATTTTCGACAAAAATGGGGGTTGTGTGGCCATTGATCATCGACCAGATGCTCATACACCTCACCCCACATATGTTTCCTTGCCATAGATCACATTATTGGATTTCTGGTGGAGACCATTTCTTGGTCTAAAATCCGTAGGTCTTAGCCTCTAGTATTATTGAAAATGGTCATTCATGGCTATTTTCAGCAAAATGGGGGTTGTGTGGCCATTGATCGTCGACCAGAGGCTCATACACCTCACCCCACATACTTCGGTATTATTGAAAATGGTCGTTCATGGCTATTTTCGGCAAAATGGGGGTTCTGTGGCCATTGATCATCGACCAGAGGCTCGTACACCTCACCCCACATATGTTTCCTTTCCATAGATCACATTCTTGGATTTCTGGTGGAGACCATTTCTTGGTTAAAAACTCATACGTGTTAGCCTTCGGTATTATTGAAAATGGTCATTCATGGCTATTTTCGGCAAAATGGGGGTTGTGTGGCCATTGATCATCGACCAGACGCTCATACACCTCACCCCACATATGTTTCCTTGCCATAGATCACATTCTTGGATTTCTGGTGGAGACCATTTCTTGGTCTAAAATCCGTAGGTGTTAGCCTCTAGTATTATTGAAAATGGTCGCTCATGGCTATTTTCAAGGTCGCTCATGGCTATTTTCATAAAAAATGGGGTTGTGTGGCCATTTATCATCGACTAGAGGCTCATAAACCTCACCCCACATATGTTTCCTTGCCATAGATCACATTCTTGGATTTCTGGTGGAGACCATTTCTTGGTCAAAAACTCGTACGTGTTAGCCTTCGGTATTATTGAAAATGGTCGTTCATGGCTATTTTCGGCAAAATGGGGGTTCTGTGGCCATTGATCATCGACCAGAGGCTCGTACACCTCACCCCACATATGTTTCCTTGCCATAGATCACATTCTTGGATTTCTGGTGGAGACCATTTCTTGGTCAAAAATCCGTAGGTGTTAGCCTCTAGTATTATTGAAAATGGTCGCTCATGGCTATTTTCAAGGTCGCTCATGGCTATTTTCATAAAAAATGGCGGTTGTGTGGCCATTTATCATCGACTAGAGGCTCATAAACCTCACCCCACATATGTTTCCTTGCCATAGATTACATTCTTGGATTTCTGGTGGAAACCATTTCTTGGTCAAAAATCCGTACGTGTTAGCCTTCGGTATTATTGAAAATGGTCGCTCATGGCTATTTTCAAGGTCGCTCATGGCTATTTTCATAAAAAATGGGGGTTGTGTGGCCATTTATCATCGACTAGAGGCTCATAAACCTCACCCCACATATGTTTCCTTGCCATAGATCACATTCTTGGATTTCTGGTGGAGACCATTTCTTGGTCAAAAACTCGTACGTGTTAGCCTTCGGTATTATTGAAAATGGTCGTTAATGGCTATTTTCGGCAAAATGGGGGTTGTGTGGCCATTGATCATCGACCAGAGGCTCGTACACCTCACCCCACATATGTTTCCTTGCCATAGATCACATTCTTGGATTTCTGGTGGAGACCATTTCTTGGTCAAAAATCCGTAGGTGTTAGCCTTCGGTATTATTGAAAATGGTCATTCATGCCATTTCTTGGTTAAAAATTCGTACGTGTTAGCCTTCGGTATTATTGAAAATGGTCGTTGATCACTATTTTCGACAAAAATGGGGGTTGTGTGGCCATTTATCATTGACTAGAGGCTCGTACACTTCACCCCACATACGTTTTCTTGCTATAGATCACATTCTTAGATTTCTGGTGGAGACCATTTCTTGGTCAAAAATCCGTAGGTGTTAGCCTTCGGTATTATTGAAAATGGTCGTTCATAGCTATTTTCGATAAAAATGGGGGTTGTGTGGCCATTGATCATCGACCAAAGGCTCATACACCTCACCCCACATATGTTTCCTTGCCATAGACCACATTCTTGGATTTCTGGTGGAGACCATTTGTTGGTCAAAAATCCGTAGGTGTTAGCCTTTGGTATTATTGAAAATGGTCGTACATGGCTATTTGCATCAAAAATGGGGTTTGTGTGGCCATTTATCATCAACCAGAGGCTCGTACACCTCACCCCACATATGTTTCCTTGCCATAGATCACATTCTTGGATTTCTAGTGGAGAGCATTTCTTGGTCAAAAATTCGTACGTGTTAGCCTTCAGTATTATTGAAAATGGTCGTGGTCGTTCATGGCTATTTTCGACAAAATGGGGGTTGTGTGGCCATTGATCATCGACAAGAGGCTCATACACCTCACCCACATATGTTTCCTTGTCGTAGATCACATTCTTGGATTTCTGGTGGAGACCATTTCTTGGTCAAAAATCCGTATGTGTTAGCCTACGGTATTATTGAAAATTTTCGTTCATGGCTATTTTCTACAAAATAGAGGTTCTGTGGCCATTGATCATCGACCAGAGGCTCATACACCTCACCCACATATGTTTTCTTGCCGCAGAACACATTCTTGGATTTCTGGTGGAGACCATTTCTTGGGCAAAAATCCGAATGTGTTAGCCTTCGGTAATATTGAAAATGGTTATTCATGGCTATTTTCGACAAAAATGGGGGTTGTGTGGCCATTTATCTTCAACCAGAGGCTCATACACCTCACTACACATATGTTTTCTTGCCATAGATCACAATCTTGGATTTATGGTGGAGACCATTTCTTGGTCAAAAATCCGTAGGTGTTAGCCGTCAGTGTCATTGAAAATGGTCATTCATGGCTATTTTCGGCAAAATGGGGGTTGTGTGGCCATTGATCGTCGACCAGAGGCTCATACACCTCACCCCACATATGTTTCCTTGTCGTAGATCACATTCTTGGATTTCTGGTGGAGACCATTTCTTGGTCAAAAATCCGTAGGTGTTAGCCTTCGATATTATTGAAAATGGTCGTTCATGGCTATTTTCGACAAAAATGGGGGTTGTGTGGCCATTGATCATCGACCAGAGGCTCATACACCTCACCCCACATATGTTTCCTTGCCATAGATCACATTCTTGGATTTCTGGTGGAGACAATTTCTTGGTCAAAAATCCGTAGGTGTTAGCCTTCGGTATTATTGAAGATGGTCGTTCATGGCTATTTTCGACAAAAATGGGGGTTGTGTGGCCATTGATCATCGACCAGAGGCTCATACACCTCACCCCACATATGTTTCCTTGCCATAGGTCACATTCTTGTTTTTCTGGTGGAGACCATTTCTTGGTCAAAAAATCGTGGGTGTTAGCCTTCGGTATTATTGAAAATGGTCGTTCATGGCTATTTTCATAAAAAATGGGGGTTGTGTGGCCATTGATCATCGACCAGACGCTCATACACCTCACCCCACATATGTTTCCTTGCCATAGATCACATTCTTGGATTTCTGGTGGAGACCATTTCTTGGTCAAAAATCCGTAGGTCTTAGCCTCTAGTATTATTGAAAATGGTCGCTCATGGCTATTTTCATAATAAATGGGGGTTGTGTGGCCATTGATCATCGACCAAGCCATGAACGACCATTTTCAAAAATACCAAAGGCTAACACGTACGGATTTTTGACCAAGAAATGGTCTCCACCAGAAATCCAAGAATGTGATCTATGGCAAGGAAACATATGTGGGGTGAGGTTTATGAGCCTCTAGTCGATGATAAATGGCCACACAACCCCCATTTTTTATGAAAATAGACATGAGCGACCTTGAAAATAGCCATGAGCGACCATTTTCAATAATACTAGAAAAATCTGTAGGTCTTAGCCTCTAGTATTATTGAAAATGGTCGCTCATGGCTATTTTCATAAAAAATGGGGGTTGTGTGGCCATTGATCATCGACTAGAGGCTCATACACCTCACCCCACATATGTTTCCTTGCCATAGATCACATTCTTGGATTTCTGGTGGAGACCATTTCTTGGTCTAAAATCCGTAGGTGTTAGCCTCTAGTATTATTGAAAATGGTCGCTCATGGCTATTTTCATAAAAAATGGGGGTTGTGTGGCCATTGATCATCGACCAGAGGCTCGTACACCTCACCCCACATATGTTTCCTTGCCATAGATTACATTCTTGGATTTCTGGTGGAAACCATTTCTTGGTTAAAAACTCGTACGTGTTAGCCTTCGGTATTATTGAAAATGGTCATTCATGGCTATTTTCGGCAAAATGGGGGTTGTGTGGCCATTGATCATCGACCAGAGGCTCATACACCTCACCCCACATATGTTTCCTTGCCATAGATCACATTCTTGGATTTCTGGTGGAGACCATTGATCTTCGACCAAAGGCTCATACACCTCACTACACATATGTTTCCTTGCCATAGATCACATTCTTGGATTTATGGTGGAGACCATTTCTTGGTCAAAAATCCGTAGGTGTTAGCCTTCAGTGTCATTGAAAATGGTCGTTCATGGCTATTTTCGACAAAAATTAGGGTTGTGTGGCCATTGATCGTCGACCAGAGGCTCATACACCTCACCCCACATACGTTTCCTTGCCATAGATCACATTCTTGGATTTCTGGTGGAGACCATTTGTTGGTCAAAAATCCATAGGTGATAGCTTTCGATATTATTGAAAATGGTCGTTCATGGCTATTTTCATCAAAAATGGGGGTTGTGTGGCCATTTATCATCGACCAGAGGCTCGTACACCTCACCCCACATATGTTTCCTTGCCATAGATTACATTCTTGGATTTCTGGTGGAAACCATTTCTTGGTTAAAAACTCGTACGTGTTAGCCTTCGGTATTATTGAAAATGGTCGTTCATGGCTATTTTCGGCAAAATGGGGGTTGTGTGGCCATTGATCATCGACCAGAGGCTCATACACCTCACCCCACATATGTTTCCTTGCCATAGATCACATTCTTGGATTTCTGGTGGAGACCATTGATCTTCGACCAGAGGCTCATACACCTCACTACACATATGTTTCCTTGCCATAGATCACATTCTTGGATTTCTGATGGAGACCATTTCTTGGGCAAAAATCCGAATGTGTTAGCCTTCGGTATTTTTGAAAATGGTCATTCATGGCTATTTTCGACAAAAATGGGGGTTGTGTGGCCATTGATCATCGACTAGAGGCTCATACACCTCACCACATATGTTTCCTTGCCATAGATCACATTCTTGGATTTCTGGTGGAAACCATTTCTTGGTTAAAAACTCGTACGTGTTAGCCTTCGGTATTATTGAAAATGGTCGTTCATGGCTATTTTCGGCAAAATGGGGGTTGTGTGGCCATTGATCATCGACCAGAGGCTCGTACACCTCACCCCACATATGTTTCCTAGCCATAGATCACATTCTTGGATTTCTGGTGGAGATCATTTCTTGGTCTAAAATCCGTAGGTGTAGCCTCTAGTATTATTGAAAATGGTCGCTCATGGCTATTTTCAAGGTCGCTCATGGCTATTTTCATAAAAAATGGGGGTTGTGTGGCCATTTATCATCGACTAGAGGCTCATAAACCTCACCCCACATATGTTTCCTTGCCATAGATCACATTCTTGGATTTCTGGTGGAGACCATTTCTTGGTCTAAAATCTGTAGGTGTTAGCCTCTAGTATTATTGAAAATGGTCGCTCATGGCTATTTTCATCAAAAATGGGGGTTGTGTGGCCATTTATCATCGACCAGAGGCTCGTACACCTCACCCCACATATGTTTCCTTGCCATAGATTACATTCTTGGATTTCTGGTGGAAACCATTTCTTGGTTAAAAACTCGTACGTGTTAGCCTTCGGTATTATTGAAAATGGTCATTCATGGCTATTTTCGGCAAAATGGCGGTTGTGTGGCCATTGATCATCGACCAGAGGCTCATACACCTCACCCCACATATGTTTCCTTGCCATAGATCACATTCTTGGATTTCTGGTGGAGACCATTGATCTTCGACCAGAGGCTCATACACCTCACTACACATATGTTTCCTTGCCATAGATCACATTCTTGGATTTATGGTGGAGACCATTTCTTGGTCAAAAATCAGTAGGTGTTAGCCTTCGGTATTATTGAAAATGGTCGTTCATGGCTCTTTTCGGCAAAATGGGGGTTGTGTGGCTATTGATCATCGACCAGAGGCTCGTACACCTCACCCCACATATGTTTCCTTGCCATAGATCACATTCTTGGATTTCTGGTGGAGACCATTTCTTGGTCAAAAATCCGTAAGTGTTAGCCTTCAGTGTCATTGAAAATGGTCGTTCATGGCTATTTTCGACAAAAATTAGGGTTGTGTGGCCATTGATCGTCGACCAGAGGCTCATACACCTCACCCCACATATGTTTCCTTGCCATAGATCACATTCTTGGATTTCTGGTGGAGACCATTTGTTGGTCAAAAATCCGTAGGTGTTAGCTTTCGATATTATTGAAAATGGTCGTTCATGGCTATTTTCATCAAAAATGGGGGTTGTGTGGCCATTTATCATCGACCAGAGGCTCGTACACCTCACCCCACATATGTTTCCTTGCCATAGATTACATTCTTGGATTTCTGGTGGAAACCATTTCTTGGTTAAAAACTCGTACGTGTTAGCCTTCGGTATTATTGAAAATGGTCATTCATGGCTATTTTCGGCAAAATGGGGGTTGTGTGGCCATTGATCATCGACCAGAGGCTCATACACCTCACCCCACATATGTTTCCTTGCCATAGATCACATTCTTGGATTTCTGGTGGAGACCATTGATCTTCGACTAGAGGCTCATACACCTCACTACACATATGTTTCCTTGCCATAGATCACATTCTTGGATTTCTGGTGGAGACCATTTCTTGGGCAAAAATCCGAATGTGTTAGCCTTCGGTATTTTTGAAAATGGTAATTCATGGCTATTTTTGACAAAAATGGGGGTTGTGTGGCCATTGATCATCGACTAGAGGCTCATACACGTCACCACATATGTTTCCTTGCCATAGATCACATTCTTGGATTTCTGGTGGAAACCATTTCTTGGTTAAAAACTCGTACGTGTTAGCCTTTGGTATTATTGAAAATGGTCGTTCATGGCTATTTTCGGCAAAATGGGGGTTGTGTGGCCATTGATCATCGACCAGAGGCTCGTACACCTCACCCCACATATGTTTCCTAGCCATAGATCACATTCTTGGATTTCTGGTGGAGACCATTTCTTGGTCTAAAATCCGTAGGTGTTAGCCTCTAGTATTATTGAAAATGGTCGCTCAGGGCTATTTTCAAGGTCGCTCATGGCTATTTTCATAAAAAATGGGGGTTGTGTGGCCATTTATCATCGACTAGAGGCTCATAAACCTCACCCCACATATGTTTCCTTGCCATAGATCACATTCTTGGATTTCTGGTGGAGACCATTTCTTGGTCTAAAATCCGTAGGAGTTAGCCTCTAGTATTATTGAAAATGGTCGCTCATGGCTATTTTCATAAAAAATGGGGGTTGTGTGGCCATTGATCATCGACCAGAGGCTCGTACACCTCACCCCACATATGTTTCCTTGCCATAGATCACATTCTTGGATTTCTGGTGGAGACCATTGATCTTCGACCAGAGGCTCATACACCTCACTACACATATGTTTCCTTGCCATAGATCACATTCTTGGATTTATGGTGGAGACCATTTCTTGGTCAAAAATTAGTAGGTGTTAGCCTTCGGTATTATTGAAAATGGTCGTTCATGGCTATTTTCGGCAAAATGGGGGTTGTGTGGCCATTGATCATCGACCTAGAGGCTCGTACACCTCACCCCACATATGTTTCCTTGCCATAGATCACATTCTTGGATTTCTGGTGGAGACCATTTCTTGGTCAAAAATCCGTAGGTGTTAGCCTTCGGTATTATTGAAAATGGTCATTCATGGCTATTTTCGACAAAAATGGGGGTTGTGTGGCCATTGATTATCGACCAGACGCTCATACACCTCACCCCACATATGTTTCCTTGCCATAGATCACTGTTTCCTTGCCATAGATCACATTCTTGGATTTCTGGTGGAGACCATTTCTTGGTTAAAAACTCGTACGTGTTAGCCTTCGGTATTATTGAAAATGGTCGTTCATGGCTATTTTCGGCAAAATGGGGGTTGTGTGGCCATTGATCATCGACCAGAGGCTCGTACACCTCACCCCACATATGTTTCCTTGCCATAGATCACATTCTTGGATTTCTGGTGGAGACCATTTCTTGGTCAAAAATCCGTAGGTGTTAGCCTTCGGTATTATTGAAAATGGTCATTCATGGATATTTTCGACAAAAATGGGGGTTGTGTGGCCATTGATCATCGACCAGAGGCTCGTAAACCTCACCCCACATATGTTTTCTTGCCATAGATCACATTCTTTGATTTCTGGTGGAGACCATTTCTTGGTCAAAAATCGGAATGTGTTAGCCTTCGGTACTATTGAAAATGGTCGTTCATTGCTATTTTCGACAAAAATGGGGGTTGTGTGGCCATTGATATTCGACCAGAGGCTCATACACCTCACTGCACATATGTTTACTTGCCATAGATCACATTCTTGGATTTATGGTGCAGACCATTTCTTGGTCAAAAATCCGTAGGTGTTAGCCTTCGGTATTATTGAAAATGGTCGTTCATGGCTATTTTTGACAAAAATGGGGGTTGTGTGGCCATTGATCATCGACCAGAGGCTCGTACACCTCACCTCACATATGTTTCCTTGCCATAGATCACATTATCGGATTTCTGGTGGAGACCATTTCTTGGTCGAAAATCCATACGTGTTAGCCTTCGGTATTATTGAAAATGGTCGTTCATGGCTATTTTCGACAAAAATTAGGGTTGTGTGGCCATTGATCGTCGACCAGAGGCTCATACACCTCACCCCACATATGTTTCCTTGCCATAGATCACACCATAGATTACATTCTTGGATTTCTGGTGGAAACCATTTCTTGGTTAAAAACTCGTAGGTGTTAGCCTTCGGTATTATTGAAAATGGTCATTCATGGCTATTTTCGGCAAAATGGGGGTTGTGTGGCCATTGATCATCGACCAGAGGCTCGTACACCTCATCCCACATATGTTTCCTTGCCATAGATCACATTCTTGGATTTCTGGTGGAGACCATTTCTTGGTTAAAATTCCGTACGTGTTAGCCTTTGGTATTTTTGAAAATGGTCATTCATGGCTATTTTCGACAAAAATGGGGGTTGTGTGGCCATTGATCATCGACTAGAGGCTCATACACCTCACCCCACATATGTTTCCTTGCCATAGATCACATTCTTGGATTTCTGGTGGAGACCATTTCTTGGTCAAAAATCCGTAGGTGTTAGCCTTCGGTATTATTGAAAATGGTCGTTCATGGCTATTTTCGACAAAAATGGGGGTTGTGTGGCCATTGATCGTCGACCAGAGGCTCATACACCTCACCCCACATATGTTTCCTTGCCATAGATCACATTCTTGGATTTCTGGTGGAGACCATTTCTTGGGCAAAAATCCGAATGTGTTAGCCTTTGGTATTTTTGAAAATGGTCATTCATGGCTATTTTCGACAAAAATGGGGGTTGTCTGGCCATTGATCTTCGACCAGAGGCTCATACACCTCACTACACATATGTTTCCTTGCCATAGATCACATTCTTGGATTTATGGTGGAGACCATTTCTTGGTCAAAAATCCGTAGGTGTTAGCCTTCAGTGTCATTGAAAATGGTCGTTCATGGCTATTTTCGACAAAAATGGGGGTTGTGTGGCCATTGATCATCGACCAGAGGCTCATACACCTCACCCCACATATGTTTCCTTGCCATAGATCACATTCTTGGATTTTTGGTGGAGACCATTTCTTGGTCAAAAATCCGTAGGTCTTAGCCTTCAGTGTCATTGAAAATGGTCGTTCATGGCTATTTTCGACAAAAATGGGGGTTGTGTGGCCATTGATCATCGACCAGAGGCTCATACACCTCACCCCACATATGTTTCCTTGCCATAGATCACATTCTTGGATTTTTGGTGGAGACCATTTCTTGGTCAAAAATCCGTAGGTCTTAGCCTCTAATATTATTGAATATGGTCGCTCATGGCTATTTTCGGCAAAATGGGGGTTGTGTGGCCATTGATCATCGACCAGAGGCTCATACACCTCACCCCACATATGTTTCCTTGCCATAGATCATATTCTTGGATTTCTGGTGGAGACCATTTCTTGGTTAAAAATCTGTACGTGTTAGCCTTTGGTATTTTTGAAAATGGTCATTCATGGCTATTTTCGACAAAAATGGGGGTTGTGTGGCCATTGATCATCGACTAGAGGCTCATACACCTCACCCCACATATGTTTCCTTGCCATAGATCACATTCTTGGATTTCTGGTGGAGACCATTTCTTGGTCAAAAATCCGTAGGTGTTAGCCTTCGGTATTATTGAAAATGGTCGTTCATGGCTATTTTCGACAAAAATGGGGGTTGTGTGGCCATTGATCATCGACCAGACGCTCATACACCTCACCCCACATATGTTTCCTTGCCATAGATCACATTCTTGGATTTCTTGTGGAGACCATTTCTTGGTTAAAATTCCGTACGTGTTAGCCTTTGGTATTTTTGAAAATGGTCATTCATGGCTATTTTCGACAAAAATGGGGGTTGTGTGGCCATTGATCATCGACTAGAGGCTCATACACCTCACCCCACATATGTTTCCTTGCCATAGATCACATTCTTGGATTTCTGGTGGAGACCATTTCTTGGTCAAAAATCCGTAGGTGTTAGCCTTCGGTATTATTGAAAATGGTCGTTCATGGCTATTTTCGACAAAAATGGGGGTTGTGTGGCCATTGATCGTCGACCAGAGGCTCATACACCTCACCCCACATATGTTTCCTTGCCATAGATCACATTCTTGGATTTCTGGTGGAGACCATTTCTTGGGCAAAAATCCGAATGTGTTAGCCTTTGGTATTTTTGAAAATGGTCATTCATGGCTATTTTCGACAAAAATGGGGGTTGTCTGGCCATTGATCTTCGACCAGAGGCTCATACACCTCACTACACATATGTTTCCTTGCCATAGATCACATTCTTGGATTTATGGTGGAGACCATTTCTTGGTCAAAAATCCGTAGGTGTTAGCCTTCAGTGTCATTGAAAATGGTCGTTCATGGCTATTTTCGACAAAAATGGGGGTTGTGTGGCCATTGATCATCGACCAGAGGCTCATACACCTCACCCCACATATGTTTCCTTGCCATAGATCACATTCTTGGATTTTTGGTGGAGTCCATTTCTTGGTCAAAAATCCGTAGGTCTTAGCCTCTAATATTATTGAATATGGTCGCTCATGGCTATTTTCGGCAAAATGGGGGTTGTGTGGCCATTGATCATCGACCAGAGGCTCGTACACCTCACCCCACATATGTTTCCTTGCCATAGATCACATTCTTGGATTTCTGGTGGAGACCATTTCTTGGTTAAAAATCCGTACGTGTTAGCCTTTGGTATTTTTGAAAATGGTCATTCATGGCTATTTTCGACAAAAATGGGGGTTGTGTGGCCATTGATCATCGACTAGAGGCTCATACACCTCACCCCACATATGTTTCCTTGCCATAGATCACATTCTTGGATTTCTGGTGGAGACCATTTCTTGGTCAAAAATCCGTAGGTGTTAGCCTTCGGTATTATTGAAAATGGTCGTTCATGGCTATTTTCGACAAAAATGGGGGTTGTGTGGCCATTGATCATCGACCAGACGCTCATACACCTCACCCCACATATGTGTCCTTGCCATAGATCACATTCTTGGATTTCTGGTGGAGACCATTTCTTGGTCTAAAATCCGTAGGTGTTAGCCTCTAGTATTATTGAAAATGGTCGCTCATGGCTATTTTCAAGGTCGCTCATGGCTATTTTCATAAAAAATGGGGGTTGTGTGGCCATTTATCATCGACTAGAGGCTCATAAACCTCACCCCACATATGTTTCCTTGCCATAGATTACATTCTTGGATTTCTGGTGGAAACCATTTCTTGGTTAAAAACTCGTATGTGTTAGCCTTCGGTATTATTGAAAATGGTCATTCATGGCTATTTTCGGCAAAATGGGGGTTGTGTGGCCATTGATCGTCGACCAGAGGCTCATACACCTCACCCCACATATGTTTCCTTGTCGTAGATCACATTCTTGGATTTCTGGTGGAGACCATTTCTTGGTCAAAAATTCGTAGGTGTTAGCCTTCGATATTATTGAAAATGGTCGTTCATGGCTATTTTCGACAAAAATGGGGGTTGTGTGGCCATTGATCATTGACTAGAGGCTCATACACCTCACCCCACATATGTTTCCTTGCCATAGATCACATTCTTGGATTTCTGGTGGAGACCCTTTCTTGGTCAAAAATCCGTAGGTGTTAGCCTTCGGTATTATTGAAAATGGTCGTTCATGGCTATTTTCGACAAAAATGGGGGTTGAGTGGCCATTGATCGTCGACCAGAGGCTCATACACCTCACACCACATATGTTTCCTTGCCATAGATCACATTCTTGGATTTCTGGTGGAGACCATTTCTTGGGCAAAAATCCGAATGTGTTAGCCTTTGGTATTTTTGAAAATGGTCATTCATGGCTATTTTCGACAAAAATGGGGGTTGTCTGGCCATTGATCTTCGACCAGAGGCTCATACACCTCACTACACATATGTTTCCTTGCCATAGATCACATTCTTGGATTTATGGTGGAGACCATTTCTTGGTCAAAAATCCGTAGGTGTTAGCCTTCAGTGTCATTGAAAATGGTCGTTCATGGCTATTTTCGACAAAAATGGGGGTTGTGTGGCCATTGATCATCGACCAGAGGCTCATACACCTCACCCCACATATGTTTCCTTGCCATAGATCACATTCTTGGATTTTTGGTGGAGACCATTTCTTGGTCAAAAATCCGTAGGTCTTAGCCTCTAATATTATTGAAAATGGTCGCTCATGGCTATTTTGGCAAAATGGGGGTTGTGTGGCCATTGATCATCGACCAGAGGCTCGTACACCTCACCCCACATATGTTTCCTTGCCATAGATCACATTCTTGGATTTCTGGTGGAGACCATTTCTTGGTTAAAAATCCGTACGTGTTAGCCTTTGGTATTTTTGAAAATGGTCATTCATGGCTATTTTCGACAAAAATGGGGGTTGTGTGGCCATTGATCATCGACTAGAGGCTCATACACCTCACCCCACATATGTTTCCTTGCCATAGATCACATTCTTGGATTTCTGGTGGAGACCATTTCTTGGTCAAAAATCCGTAGGTGTTAGCCTTCGGTATTATTGAAAATGGTCGTTCATGGCTATTTTCGACAAAAATGGGGGTTGTGTGGCCATTGATCATCGACCAGACGCTCATACACCTCACCCCACATATGTTTCCTTGCCATAGATCACATTCTTGGATTTCTGGTGGAGACCATTTCTTGGTCTAAAATCCGTAGGTGTTAGCCTCTAGTATTATTGAAAATGGTCGCTCATGGCTATTTTCAAGGTCGCTCATGTCTATTTTCATAAAAAATGGTTGTTGTGTGGCCATTTATCATCGACTAGAGGCTCATAAACCTCACCCCACATATGTTTCCTTGCCATAGATTACATTCTTGGATTTCTGGTGGAAACCATTTCTTGGTTAAAAACTCGTACGTGTTAGCCTTCGGTATTATTGAAAATGGTCATTCATGGCTATTTTCGGCAAAATGGGGGTTGTGTGGCCATTGATCGTCGACCAGAGGATCATACACCTCACCCCACATATGTTTCCTTGTCGTAGATCACATTCTTGGATTTCTGGTGGAGACCATTTCTTGGTCAAAAATCCGTAGGTGTTAGCCTTCGATATTATTGAAAATGGTCGTTCATGGCTATTTTCGACAAAAATGGGGGTTGTGTGGCCATTGATCATCGACCAGAGGCTCATACACCTCACCCCACATATGTTTCCTTGCCATAGATCACATTCTTGGATTTCTGGTGGAGACTATTTCTTGGTTAAAAACTCGAACGTGTTAGCCTTCGGTATTATTGAAAATGGTCGTTCATGGCTATTTTCGGCAAAATGAGGGTTGTGTGGCCATTTATCATCGACCAGAGGCTCATACACCTCACCCCACATATGTTTCCTTGCCATAGATCACATTCTTGGATTTCTGGTGGAGACCATTTCTTGGTCTAAAATCCGTAGGTGTTAGCCTCTAGTATTATTGAAAATGGTCGCTCATGGCTATTTTCAAGGTCGTTCATGGCTATTTTCGACAAAAATGGGGGTTGTGTGGCCATTGATCATCGACCAGACGCTCATACACCTCACCCCACATATGTTTCCTTGCCATAGATCACACTCTTGGATTTCTGGTGGAGACCATTTCTTGGTCAAAAATCCGTAGGTGTTAGCCTTCGGTATTATTGAAAATGGTCGTTCATGGCTATTTTCGACAAAAATGGGGGTTGTGTGGCCATTGATCATCGACCAGAGGCTCATACACCTCACCCCACATATGTTTCCTTGCCATAGATCACATTCTTGGATTTCTGGTGGAGACCATTTCTTGGTCTAAAATCCGTAGGTGTTAGCCTCTAGTATTATTGAAAATGGTCGCTCATGGCTATTTTCAAGGTTGCTCATGGCTATTTTCATAAAAAATGGGGGTTCTGTGGCCATTGATCGTCGACCAGAGGCTCGTACACCTCACCCCACATATGTTTCCTTGCCATAGATCACATTCTTGGATTTCTGGTGGAGACCATTTCTTGGTTAAAAACTCGTACGTGTTAGCCTTTGGTATTATTGAAAATGGTCATTCATGGCTATTTTCGGCAAAATGGGGGTTGTGTGGCCATTGATCATCGACCAGACGCTCATACACCTCACCCACATATGTTTCCTTGCCATAGATCACATTCTTGGATTTCTGGTGGAGACCATTTCTTGGTCAAAAATCCGTAGGTGTTAGCCTTCGGTATTATTGTAAATGGTCATTCATGGCTATTTTCGACAAAAATGGGGGTTGTGTGGCCATTGATCATCGACCAGAGGCTCATACACCTCACCCCACATATGTTTCCTTGCCATAGATCACATTCTTGGATTTCTGGTGGAGACCATTTCTTGGTCAAAAATCCGTAGGTCTTAGCCTCTAGTATTATTGAAAATGGTCGCTCATGGCTATTTTCGACAAAAATGGGGGTTGTGTGGCCATTGATCTTCGACCAGAGGCTCATACACCTCACTACACATATATTTCCTTGCCATAGATCACATTCTTGGATTTATGGTGGAGACCATTTCTTGGTCAAAAATCCGTAGGTGTTAGCCTTCAGTGTCATTGAAAATGGTCGTTCATGGCTATTTTCGACAAAAATTAGGGTTGTGTGGCCATTGATCGTTGACCAGAGGCTCATACACCTCACCCCACATATGTTTCCTTGCCATAGATCACATTCTTGGATTTCTGGTGGAGACCATTTCTTGGTCAAAAATCCGTAGGTGTTAGCCTTCAGTATTATTGAAAATGGTCGTTCATGGCTATTTTCGACAAAAATGGGGGTTGTGTGGCCATTGATCATCGACCAGACGCTCATACACCTCACCCCACATATGTTTCCTTGCCATAGATCACATTCTTGGATTTCTGGTGGAGACCATTTCTTGGTTAAAAACTCGTACGTGTTAGCCTTCGGTATTATTGAAAATGGTCATTCATGGCTATTTTCGGCAAAATGGGGGTTGTGTGGCCATTGATCATCGACCAGAGGCTCGTACACCTCACCCCACATATGTTTCCTTGCCATAGATCACATTCTTGGATTTCTGGTGGAGACCATTTCTTGGTTAAAAATCCGTACGTGTTAGCCTTTGGTATTTTTGAAAATGGTCATTCATGGCTATTTTCGACAAAAATGGGGGTTGTGTGGCCATTGATCATCGACTAGAGGCTCATACACCTCACCCCACATATGTTTCCTTGCCATAGATCACATTCTTGGATTTCTGGTGGAGACCATTTCTTGGTCAAAAATCCGTAGGTGTTAGCCTTCGGTATTATTGAAAATGGTCGTTCATGGCTATTTTCGACAAAAATGGGGGTTGTGTGGCCATTGATCATCGACCAGACACTCATACACCTCACCCCACATATGTTTCCTTGCCATAGGTCACATTCTTGGATTTCTGGTGGAGACCATTTCTTGGTCTAAAATCCGTAGGTGTTAGCCTCTAGTATTATTGAAAATGGTCGCTCATGGCTATTTTCAAGGTCGCTCATGGCTATTTTCATAAAAAATGGGGGTTGTGTGGCCATTTATCATCGACTAGAGGCTCATACACCTCACCCCACATATGTTTCCTTGCCATAGATCACATTCTTGGATTTCTGGTGGAGACCATTTCTTGGTTAAAAACTCGTACGTGTTAGCCTTTGGTATTATTGAAAATGGTCATTCATGGCTATTTTCGGCAAAATGGGGGTTGTGTGGCCATTGATCATCGACCAGACGCTCATACACCTCACCCCACATATGTTTCCTTGCCATAGATCACATTCTTGGATTTCTGGTGGAGACCATTTCTTGGTCAAAAATCCGTAGGTGTTAGCCTTCGGTATTATTGTAAATGGTCATTCATGGCTATTTTCGACAAAAATGGGGGCTGTGTGGCCATTGATCATCGACCAGAGGCTCATACACCTCACCCCACATATGTTTCCTTGCCATAGATCACATTCTTGGATTTCTGGTGGAGACCATTTCTTGGTCAAAAATACGTAGGTGTTAGCCTTCGGTATTATTGAAAATGGTCGTTCATGGCTATTTTCGACAAAAATGGGGGTTGTGTGGCCATTGATCATCGACCAGACGCTCATACACCTCACCCCACATATGTTTCCTTGCCATAGATCACATTCTTGGATTTCTGGTGGAGACCATTTCTTGGTTAAAAACTCGTACGTGTTAGCCTTTGGTATTTTTGAAAATGGTCATTCAAGGCTATTTTCGACAAAAATGGGGGTTGTGTGGTCATTGATCTTCGACCAGAGGCTCATACACCTCACTACACATATGTTTCCTTGCCATATATCACATTCTTGGATTTATGGTGGAGACCATTTCTTGGTCAAAAATCCGTAGGTGTTAGCCTTCAGTGTCATTGAAAATGGTCGTTCATGGCTATTTTCGACAAAAATTAGGGTTGTGTGGCCATTGATCGTCGACCAGAGGCTCATACACCTCACCCCACATATGTTTCCTTGCCATAGATCACATTCTTGGATTTCTGGTGGAGACCATTTCTTGGTCAAAAATCCGTAGGTGTTAGCCTTCGGTATTATTGAAAATGGTCGTTCATGGCTATTTTCGACAAAAATGGGGGTTGTGTGGCCATTGATCATCGACCTGACGCTCATACACCTCACCCCACATATGTGTTGGGGCGAAGGCAAAGACGCCACCCTTCGCTCGAGGCCTTCGCTGCAGCCGCTGGTCCGACAGAGACAAAGCGGGCAGGGACACCCTTCGCAGGACTCGGCACTTTGACGAAGGCCTGCGACGACGTCCTTCCACGGCGCGTCCTCGTTCAGTCCCAAGGCCCACGTGCGATCTGGCCCATTGTAACGGGCCCCGCGTGGCCGCCTCTGTATTACGGGCCTAACTTGTAAAGGAGTACTTGTAATTACGGTCTGTAACCCTGCTTTATGGGAATATTCTGGGGATAAAATAGGTGTCTGAGGGCACATGCGTCCTTAACACAAGACGCTGGGCACTCAGATACCTATAAATACCCCCGCACAGTGCCCGTGAGAGGCTAGATCAACAGAGCTATTGCCCCCGTGCACGTAACCCTGTTGTCACCACCGTTCACCCTTGTTGGCTTTCTTGCTGCTGAGAGCGAGTTCCAACATTTGGCGCCCACCGTTCGTGCTACGACAAAACCACCCGCGATGGCACCCAAGAGAGCTAACCCCAAGGCTGACGAGGCTGCGAAGGCAGCACTGCTGGCCGCAAGAAAGGGCAAGGCCCTCGCCCTCACCCAATCCACCCACCAAGAGCCCACTGAAGACAATGTTCCCCACACCGGCGAAGACGACACCTTCCACACCTGCGGAACCGAAGGACAGTCACAGCTGCCCCCAGGCTTCGCCCCACTGGAAGGCGCGGACCTCACCGAGGACGGCGAGGTCCTCGGCGTCTCAACAGAAGAACAGCTGCAGCTGCGCGCCCTGCGCCTCAGGAACCGCAATCTCCAGAGGCAGAAAGAGATACTGGAGGCCAAGCGCCAGCGTGTGTCCGCATTAGCCAAAGTGCGGCAAATGATACGCGACGAGGAGCAGAAAGCCCAAGACCTCGAGCGCGAGATCGCGCTGATGCAGCGCGAAGGCCACCTCGGTCTACAGCAAGAGCCACCCCTCCAACAGCGCACACAACCGGAGGACACGCGCGAAGGCCACCTCGGCCGGCAGCATGGCCCACCCCTGCAACACCGGGCGCAGCCGGAGAACCCGCGTTTCCCCCAGCATGACTACGTCTCCCAGCACGGCGCGCCATTCCAAGGGGTCAACTACCTCGACGAGCGAAGTCCCCTGGCGCCACACCTACAAGTGACGCCTTGGCCGGCTAACTTTCGAGCGGGGGCATACCCCAAGTACAACGGCAGCACCGACCCGGCGCAGTACATCATGAGTTATCAGGTCGCCGTTGCATCAGCCGGAGGAGACGACGCCACAATGGCGAAGTCTTTCATCATCGCACTAGAGGGCCCAGCACTCACCTGGTTCACCAGATTGCCTCCGCTGTCCATTGATTCGTGGAGAAGTCTCAGGGACAAGTTCCTCCTCAACTTCCAAGGCTACCGTCCAGACACCGACGCTTTGGCCGAGCTCTCGCTTTGCAAACAGCTGGAAAAAGAGACTCTGCGTGAGTATTACCGCAAGTTCTTAACACTCAAGTCACAGCTGCCCTCTGTCGACGACCAGATCGCTATCCACTACGCCATCAATGGCCTTCGGGCTGGCGTCCTCTACAGCCATTGTATCAGAGATCCACCAAAGAGCTTGCAGGAGCTATATCAGCTCTTCGAAAAATATGCCAAATCCGAAGAGCTCCACCAGCGCAAGGTTGAGTCACAGCGGAAGCCCAAAGATGCCCCGCAGTCCAGCCGCACCTGGACGAGGACTCCGCAACCAGACTCCGGTCGAGATGGCCGCAGTCAACAGCAAGTGCACAACATCGTCAACCAACAGCCTGCTGCTGATCCCCCTCGCCGCCAGGAATATCCCCCTCAGGGCCGCGGAAACGGAACTCGCGGCAGGGGTCGAGGGCGGGCGCAATAGCCGCCGCGCCGATTCTATTGCTTTTTCCACGGCGAAGACTGCGCCCACCAGACCAAAGACTGCCCCGAGACGAAGGCCACCAGAGACAGAATGGCGCGGGCGCAGCCAGCCGACAATCCCAGAATTGTCGCGCATAATTACCAGCCACCCCCTCCACCATATATCCACGCTCCCGCTCCGCATCCACCGCACCACGCTTACCAACACCATCAGGAAGTACAAATCGTACCTCCTCCACCCCCACCGCCACACCAGCAACACCAAAACATCCCCCACGCCCCAAAACAGGAAGACTTCGCCGATCAACCATACCGCGGAGTCATCCACATGATAACGGGGGGGTCCAGTACTGACTTCGACACCAAGCGGCAAAAGCGGGACCACTACCGCAGCATCAACCACGTCGCCGTCACTGGCCCAGTCGTGCAGACGAAGTGGTCCCACATACCGCTAACCTTCGACGCACGAGACGTCGACCTACGCAGCGCCCCCCACATCGACGCTATGGTCATCAATTGCAGCATGGCAGGCTGGGACTTACACAAAGTCCTAGTCGACAACGGCAGTCAGGCGGACATCATCTTCCTCCACGCCTTCGACCGCATGGGTATAAGCCACAGCTTGCTGAAGCCTTCGGACAACCCGTTGTATGGTTTCGGCGGCAAGGGCACCTTTCCAGTTGGCAAGATAGAGTTGCCCCTCTCCTTCGGTGTAGCGCCCAATGCCCGGAGTGAGCAAGTAACCTTCGACATTGTCGACATGGTATATCCATACAACGCCATCATGGGCCGGGGATCCATCAACAAGTTCGAAGCCGCCATCCACGGGTTGTACCTATGTATGAAGATACCAGGCCCGCTAGGCGCCATCACAGTCTACGGCAACCAGCAGACGGCGCGCAACATTGAGCGGGACTTCGTGCCCGGTCAGAGAAACGTACACTGTCTCACAACCCAGCGCGAGGTCCCCGCGCCGGCCAGCCCAACCGACAAGCAGCACGACAAGGCACAGTTGCAGTGCCAAGACGGGACCAAGACTGTCCCCCTCGATCAGGCCACGCCCAAGCAGACAGTAACTATCAGCGAAGACCTCACCTCACTTGAAGAAGAGAGACTTCTCTGCTGCCTGGCCAAGAATAAAGATGTCTTCGCCTGGTCTGCCCTCGATCTGGTCGGAGTCAGCCGAGCCATAATTGAGCACAGCTTGGGGATTGACCCTTCGGTGTGACCCAAAAAGCAGAAGCTTCGCAAAATGTCAGACGAAAAGACAGAGGCCGCCAAGGCAGAGGTGCATCGCCTCCTGGAGGCTAAATTCATCGAGCCAGTGGCTTACCCCACGTGGCTCTCCAATGTTGTGATGGTGCAGAAAAAAAGCGGAAAATGGCGCATGTGCATAGACTTCACCAGTCTCAATAAGTCCTGCCCAAAAGACAATTTCCCGTTGCCGCGGATCGACAAAATAGTCGATAGCGCGGCCGGATGCGAGGTCATGTCTCTCCTCGACTGCTTCTCCGGCTATCACCAGATATACATGAAGGAGGAAGACAAAGCCAGCACCAGCTTTATAACACCCTTCGGCACCTATTGCTTTGTCAGAATGCCGGAGGGTCTCAAGAATGCCGGATCCACCTTCTCCAGACTCACCAAAACAGTGCTCGAGGGGCAGGTCGGCAGAAATATATTCACATATGTGGACGACATCGTCGTCGCCAGCAAGAATAAGGAGGACCATCTCGCTGACCTGGCAGAAACATTCGCGAACATGCGAGATGCACGACTCCGTCTAAACCCGGAAAAGTGTGTTTTCGGTGTTCGCCAGGGCAAGATATTGGGCTACCTGGTGTCTCACCGGGGCATCGAGGCCAACCCAACCAAGATCCAGGCCATCGTCGATATGGCGCCTCCGCAGTCGGCCAGGGACGTCCAGCGCCTGACGGGCAGGATGGCCGCGCTCAACAGATTCATCTCCAGGTCCGCTGAGCGAAGTCTTCCATTCCTCAAAACACTCCGCGGCGCGAAGAACTTCGCCTGGGGACCGGAGCAAGCAGCGGCCTTCGCCTCATTAAAACAGTACCTGGCGGAGCTGGCCATCCTCACAAGCCCAGACTCCTCGCTCCCCTTATTGCTCTATGTCGCGGCTTCGCCGCACGCGGTCAGCGCGGCACTGGTACAGGAGCAGACAGTCGAGGGCGCGGTCAGACAGTGCCCTGTCTATTATGTCTCCGAAGTCCTGACACCGTCCAAATGCAACATGACAGAGCTGGAGAAGATTGCCTACGCAGTTGTTATGTCCTCGCGCAAGTTGCGCCATTATTTTGAAGCATTTAAGGTCCGAGTCACCTCAGACAGGGGGCTCGGCGAATTATTCAGGAACCCGGAGGCATCAGTGAGGATTGCCAAGTGGGCAGCCGAACTCTCCGGCTACCACATCAGCTTCGAGCCCAGGACAGCTATCAAGTCGCAAGTCCTGGCAGACTTCGTCGTCGACTGGACAGGGCCAATAACACAGCCGGACCCATCCACAGAAAAGGTCTGGACTATCCATTGCGACGGTGCATGGTGTCATGCGGGGGCAGGCGTCGCTGCAGTCGTCACCTCACCAGCCGGAGTCAAACACAGATACGCAGCACGCCTCAGCTTTGCTCTGGAATCTGACAAATGTACAAACAACAAAGCAGAGTACGAAGCAGTCATCCTCGGTCTCCGCAAGCTAAGGGCCCTCGGAGTCACCACATGTATCATCAAAACAGACTCCAAGATAGTTGCCGGTCAGGTCGAGAAAGACTATGCAGCAAAAGACCCCGCGCTCATGCAATACCTCGCGGCTATCCGAAGTCTCGAGAGACAGTTCAAGGGATTCACCCTACAGCATGTTGATAGGGCCAAGAACGAGGAGGCCGATGCCTTAGCCAAGGCCGCCGCCAGGGGCGAGCCCCTGCCCTCCGACGTGTTTTTCCACACCATCGGCACTCCAGCTGTCCGGAGCCCCGAAGGGCTCCAGATCACTAATGATAGCGAAGGCCACCGTACAGTCAACCTAATCATGACAGAAGACTGGAGGGCACCAATAACCCTGTTCCTACAGGGGTACTATCATCCAGCCGACGTCAGTGAGGCAAAGCGCCTCAGACATCGAAGCCGGGACTTCGCTCTGATCGAAGGCCAACTGTACAAGAAAGGGGTCAGTCAGCCAATGCTCAAATGCGTCACCGAAACCGAAGGCATGCAGATCCTACGCGAAGTCCACAGCGGCACGTGCGGCTCGCACGCAGGGCCAAGGGCCCTGGCTGCCAAGGTGATCCGTCAAGGGTTTTACTGGCCCGCAATGATCTGCGCCGCAAATCGGGTCACGAAGTCCTGCGAAGCCTGCCAGAAGTTCTCCCCTCGGTCAGGCAACCCCTCGCAATATACAAAGCTGATTGCCCATACATGGCCTCTCCAGCGCTGGGGCCTGGACATCGTTGGGCCCCTGCCCACCGCTCAGGGGAATCTTAAGTTCGCCTTCGTGGTTGTCGAATACTTCACTAAATGGATTGAAGCGAGGGCTGTTTCCACAATCACATCAAAGACTGCCCAAAAATTCTTCTGGCAGAACATCGTTTGCCGCTTCGGAGTACCGTCCGAGCTAACTGTCGACAACGGCAAACAGTTCGACAGCCAAGATTTCAAGGATTTTTGTTTTTCCATCGGCACCAAGCTTGCCTTCGCTTCAGTCTATCATCCGCAGTCCAACGGGGTCGTGGAGCGCGCCAATGGGAAAATATTCACAGCTGTCAAAAAGATGCTCCTCGATGAAAGAAAAGGCAGGTGGACCGATTTATTACCAGAGGCAGTCTGGGCGCTCAACACAACCGAGTGCAGAGCGACCGAGTTCACTCCTTTCCGCCTTCTATACGGATCGGAGGCAATGACCCCGCAAGAAATAAAGCATGGGTCCCCGCGTACAGTTTCGTCAGCCGTCCCCGACGTGGATGAGCCAACTTCAAAAGATCTCATTGACGGAGACCGGGTCTTCGCCTTACAGGCCCTGAAC
Source organism: Zea mays (assembly GCF_902167145.1). Classification (NCBI taxonomy): domain Eukaryota; kingdom Viridiplantae; phylum Streptophyta; class Magnoliopsida; order Poales; family Poaceae; genus Zea; species Zea mays. Next base: position 29,987 of record NW_023367370.1, read on the forward strand.
AAATATCAGGCCCAGACCAAAGCATGGCGCGACCGTGCAGTCATCCCGAGGGAGTTCAGCGAGGGGGACCTCGTACTCATCCGAACAGCTCGGACGGAGTCCAAGGGCAAATTGGAGCCCAAGTGGGAGGGCCCCTTCATAGTCAAGTCAAAAGCTTCCCCCAGTGCTTACAGGCTCACAACGCCAAACGGCGAGGACCTAGAGCACTCCTGGAACGTCGACAACCTTCGCAAATTTTTTGTTTGACCCATTTAGGGCCGATTTCGCCCTTGTAATTCGCCGCAAACAATCTTGTACCGGCCCGCACTCTTTTCCTCCCGGGGGTGAGGTTTTTAACGAGGCGGAGCCATGTAATATATGTGAGAAAAAATCCCCCGCAAAAGCATGTGTCGAAAAAAGACCGCAACAACGGTCTTCGGCATTCGATCAATTCGAAGTCACCGCGAGGCTAAGCGCTAGCCACCCTCGCGTGCGACCAATCCGCGCAGAAGTCGCCTAAGGGTGCAGCCGGACTTAGCACAACAAGTGCGCAAAAAACGAAGTCTATCGCGAAGACTATCCGCGCAGAAGTCGCCTAAGGGTGCAGCCGGATTCAGCACAACAAGTGCGCAAAAAACGAAGTCTATCGCGAAGACTATCCGCGCAGAAGTCGCCTAAGGGTGCAGCCGGATTCAGCACAACAAGTGCGCAAAAAACGAAGTCTATCGCGAAGACTATCCGCGCAGAAGTCGCCTAAGGGTGCAGCCGGATTCAGCACAACAAGTGCGCAAAAAACGAAGTCTATCGCGAAGACTATCCGCACAGAAGTCGCCTAAGGGTGCAGCCGGATTCAGCACAACAAGTGCGCAAAAAACGAAGTCTATCGCGAAGACTATCCGCGCAGAAGTCGCCTAAGGGTGTAGCCGGATTCAGCACAACAAGTGCGCAAAAAACGAAGTCTATCGCGAAGACTATCCGCGCAGAAGTCGCCTAAGGGTGCAGCCGGATTCAGCACAACAAGTGCGCAAAAAACGAAGCCTATCGCGAAGACTATCCGCGCAGAAGTCGCCCAAGGGTGCAGCCGGACTCAGCACAACAAGTGCGCAAAAAACGAAGTCTATCGCGAAGACTATCCGCGCAGAAGTCGCCTAAAAGGTGCAGCCGGACCAAGCACAAACGCGCAAAAATCCGAAGTCTATCGCAGGAACCGCCTAAGGGCGCAGCCAGCACAGTATAACAAAAAGCACAAACGACAGCAAGACCAATCAATCAATCACACCAGACAAAGTACACAGCGCCCTCGCAGGCACAGGCACGCGAGGGCACACAACTCCATTTTACAAGCCTTTACACATACACAAGCGAGGGCACCACGCCCTACATCGGCTCAACCTTAGGAATAATCCCCATCTCTCTATAATTAAATAACATTATCCTAAGCTCCTCACCCGCAAAAAGGCTTCGCAGCTCCCCTTCCCCTACACCCGAGGCGGCCGGCAGAGACAGCAGCTCCTGCCGGCCAGCCCTGCTAACGCGAAGCCGAGCCCCTTCCTCCGCACTAATCCTACGCTTTGCAACCGCCCTTCGTCGTCGGTGCCCGGTGCTAGGACCGGGCACGCCTGGCGCGTCCGCAGCATGTGGTGCAGCCTCCGCCGCAGCCACGTCCAAGGCCGCAAAATAATCCAAGTCCTCCTCCGACGACTCCTCAGTCCACTCAACCGAGCTCCCAGAGTCAGTAACATCAAAAAACTCAGAAACAGACCCACCACATTCATTTCCATCTTCCGCGGTCGAAGCCGCCAAAAACTCAGTGGTAGCGGTTGCGTGCGCAGGCCCAAAATCTTGAACCTGCGCAGCAACCAAAATTCAGTACAACATCCAAAAATCCCTCAACCCTAAACACCACCTATGCCACCTGCGAAGGCCCGGCCGCTGCGGGAGCCTCCGCCGCTGCCTCTGCTGGATCCTCAGCGCTCGGCACAGCAGCTGCGGGGGCATCTGGCGCGCCTTCGGCCACCTTTGGGGGAAGGCCTTCGCCGGCCGCGGCAGATGCAGGAACACCCGGTGCATCTTCCGCAGTCTCCGGGGTCGGTCCCGGGGCGACTCCAGTCGCGGCCTCCGCAGGGGTCGTCTCCGGCTCAGGCAGCTCGCTGTTCAGCGCCCCGAAGTCGTCCACCCGCTCGCCGCGCTCCGCCTAAAACAAAACGCACAAAAACTCAGCAAACACACGCACAGACTGCATCCAGCACACGCCGGGCAAACGACAACGTTACCTGAGCCCTCGCAGCCTCGGCCCGCGCCCGGACCACCTCACGACCGTATGAACCCCACATCCGGTCATAGAGGGCCCCGGCGGATTCCTTCACCACGGGGTCTTCGACCTCAAAGATATCACGCCCAAAATCCTCATCCACCTGGTCGAGGGCCTCAAAGTGCCGGCAGCCTTCGTGAGAGAGCGCGTTCATCGCTGCCTCGCAGGTGACCAGGGAGGTGAACGCCATCAACCCCGCCAAGACAGTGGGGAGCTCCTGCAGTTCCTCCTGCACCCATTCCAGACAGCGAAGCCCGGCCTCTCGCTCCGGCACCTCGAAGTCACCCGTCCGCACACCCAGCTCGCGATATGAAGTCATGAGCTGCGTGCGCGTCCGTTCGGCCTCCGCTCGCATCGCGGCCTCGGCCCCCTCCGCGCGGCTCTCTTGGGCAGTAAGCCGCCGCTGCAGCTCTCCGGCGAGTTCCTTGGCGATATTGCCTTCCGCCCGCGCCAGCCTGGCCTCCGCCTGCGCAGCCTGCTCTTTGGCGATGGCTTCGTTGGCCTCCCTCCTCTCCCCCGCCAGCCGGCGCCGGAGGTCAGCCTTCTCCTTCTCAAGGGCGGCCACCTTCTCCGCCAGTTTGCGACACTTGCTGTCGGAGGCCGACTTCTCACGGACAGCGTCCGCATGTTGCGTCCGAAGTCTCTCGACCTCGGCAGACAACACTGCCGTAAGGGCCCCCGACGCAGTGCGGCTGGTGAAGTCAGCCACCTGCAGAACACACGTAAGGTCGTTGTGTAAAAAAAAATGCATAGCTCGGCGGACCTGACTCAGCGCCTCCGTCGCTCGACTCAGCGCCTCCATCGCTCCCTTCAGCCGACGGGTCGCCACGCCCGCCTCGTCTCTGACCAGCGCGAGGGCAGACACCTCGCCTTCGGCGCCAAGGGTCTCTCCCCCCGCCTTCGGCGCTGGCGCAGCCGTTGCGATCGCCGCGCCAGGCACAACTAGAGCAAGCGGGCCCTCGTCCGACCCTGCAACGCGTCAACAAATTAAAAAAAAAGGTATATATATATTCACATAGACTTACCCCCAAGATAATCATCCACATCAATCTCGGTGCCGAAGTCGGCAACGCGTTTGCCAGGCGGCGGTAGCGATCGGGCCGCCTTCGCAGCCTCCGCCACCCCGCTGACAGACGGCACCACCTTCGACAGCTTGGGGCCTCCGGCGCCCACCGTCGTCTCCGGCGCCTTGCCAGGCGCGGAGGCGCCCACCTTCGTCGGCAGCGGCGGCTTGCCTCCGCCAGAGGCCTCAGCCTTCGCCGTTCCCCGATGCCTTTTCGGCCGGGCTTCGTGAACCCTCACGGTCGCCTGGCGTTTTCGCGCCGCGCCTTGGCGATCCTTGTCCATCACTGCCCACACAACATGACCGATATTTCGCCCATAAGGAAAAACTTTCCACCGATGAACCATACGAGATGTAAAACAGTCCTCCTCAGCCGCGCAGGGGATAGGAATGTTTTTAGGCCAACAACCCCCGGTAACCCTCAGCATCCGAGCCGAAGACTCCCGGAGCTCGGGCGAAGACATCCTCTCCCCCGGGGCCGCACACGTCCTCATTAAATCTCTAGCGAAACTATCAGACACCCCAAGTCTTCCCATCGCAGTACCTAATTTTCTCTTTTTCGAGGAGGCGGCGGCCACCATCGCAGGGTCGCCTCCAGTCTCCACCGCCGGCTTCTTCCCACGGCGGTCCGCTTCGTCTTGACCAGGGTAACCGTCGTACGGCAGTTGATTTAATTCGAAGACCCTGTTCAAACGTTCATTTGACCCGCGGATGTCAAAGCTGCGCTGGCCTTCCGTCCTCGGCACGTAACGCCCCACGAGCCGCACCGCCAAGCCCTCCGCATCACGCACAAAGGCGGCCGGGTCACGGTTTCGCAAATTCAGTGCGAAGGCAGGACTTCGCACCACCCTTCCTCCGTGAAAGGGCATCTGGCGAGGGCATACTTCGCCCAGCGCCCAGCCGTGCGCCAAGGGCCAGACCCCGTACGCCACGAACTCTTCAACTAAATCTCGACCGCTGCTCTGACCGGCGGCGCACCGAAGGGCCCCTTCGTCTGCATCCTCTTCTGCCACTTCATAAGGTGGATACGCAGAGTAATAGTGAGAGCACATTAAGGACACGGGGAGCCCTTCATGGCCTTCGACAGTAGCCTCAGCAACATAAAACCAAAATTCATTCCAATTGCCCCACTTGTTGCGGGCGCACGGGACCAACTCCACTACTGGCATTGTGGTCTTGCCGGTCTTCGGCGTGAATGTGCATGACCCGAACTGGGCAACCCCGTCCTCAACCATCCTTTTCTGCCAATGCAAACAATAATTCTTCGCAAAAACTTCAACTGACGGCTGTCCGCCGTACGAAGTCGTCGCCCAGACATACTTCGCCAGCGCCACTATGGCGTTCGGTGTCAGCAGATGTATTTGAACGCTGAATCTACGCAGGACTTCGCTGACAAAACGGTGCGCAGGCAAGCGGAGTCCGGCGACGAAGAACGCCTCGAAAACAACCAACTCGCCCTCCGGCTCGGGGACTTCCTCCGTCCCCGGAGCACGGGCGACCCCGCCGCCAAAGTAGCCCAACCGCTGCATATCTTCAATACGGGCTGACGTCATCCGTGACACACCAAATTCAACAGAGTCGCCGGCGCGCAACTCCTCCACCTCCACGTTACTCAACGTCTCCTCAGACGAGGCGGCGGCCGGCGACGCGGCGTCGGCGGAGGAAGAAGAGGATGGCATTGCTACGTACCGTCGTCGGCGGCGGGCGGTCTGCTTCACTCGAGCCAGAACGCCGGCGAGCTAAGGGAGCAGCGGAGGAAAAGGAGCAGCAAGACGGCGGGCGGCTAGGGTTTTACGGAGCGCGGAAGGCAGAGTTCAAAAAGCGCCGCCCCCGCCCCCTTTTATAGGCGGGGCGCGGCTCTTCGGGAAACCCGCAATCCGACAGGCCGCGACGCTTCGGGAAACCCGCAATCCAACAGTACGCCGTCCATCAACGGTCACATCAAAAACCCCCGCGGAACCACTTCGAGCGAGGGCAGCGTCTTCGCCATCTAGCGACGTCTTCGGCACCAGGTGACTTTGTCGAACTGGTCCCTCGGAGGGCAAATGTTGGGGCGAAGGCAAAGACGCCACCCTTCGCTCGAGGCCTTCGCTGCAGCCGCTGGTCCGACAGAGACAAAGCGGGCAGGGACACCCTTCGCAGGACTCGGCACTTTGACGAAGGCCTGCGGCGACGTCCTACCACGGCGCGTCCTCGTTCAGTCCCAAGGCCCACGTGCGATCTGGCCCATTGTAACGGGCCCCGCGTGGCCGCCTCTGTATTACGGGCCTAACTTGTAAAGGAGTACTTGTAATTACGGTCTGTAACCCTGCTTTATGGGAATATTCTGGGGATAAAATAGGTGTCTGAGGGCACATGCGTCCTTAACACAAGACGCTGGGCACTCAGATACCTATAAATACCCCCGCACAGTGCCCGTGAGAGGCTAGATCAACAGAGCTATTGCCCCCGTGCACGTAACCCTGTTGTCACCACCGTTCACCCTTGTTGGCTTTCTTGCTGCTGAGAGCGAGTTCCAACAATATGTTTCCTTGCCATAGATCACATTCTTGGATTTCTGGTGGAGACCATTTCCTGGTCTAAAATCCGTAGGTGTTAGCCTCTAGTATTATTGAAAATGGTCGCTCATGGCTATTTTCAAGGTCGCTCATGGCTATTTTCGACAAAAATGGGGGTTGTGTGGCCATTTATCATCGACTAGAGGCTCATAAACCTCACCCCACATATGTTTCCTTGCCATAGATCACATTCTTGGATTTCTGGTGGAGACCATTTCTTGGTTAAAAACTCGTACGTGTTAGCCTTCGGTATTATTGAAAATGGTCGTTCATGGCTATTTTCGGCAAAATGGGGGTTGTGTGGCCATTGATCATCGACCAGAGGCTCGTACACCTCACCCCACATATGTTTCCTTGCCATAGATCACATTCCTGGATTTCTGGTGGAGACCATTTCTTGGTCAAAAATCCGTACGTGTTAGCCTTTGGTATTTTTGAAAATGGTCATTCATGGCTATTTTCGACAAAAATGGGGGTTGTGTGGCCATTGATCTTCGACCAGAGGCTCATACACCTCACTACACATATGTTTCCTTGCCATAGATCACATTCTTGGATTTATGGTGGAGACCATTTCTTGGTCAAAAATCCGTAGGTGTTAGCCTTCAGTGTCATTGAAAATGGTCGTTCATGGCTATTTTCGACAAAAATTAGGGTTGTGTGGCCATTGATCGTCGACCAGAGGCTCATACACCTCACCCCACATATGTTTCCTTGCCATAGATCACATTCTTGGATTTCTGGTGGAGACCATTTCTTGGTCAAAAATCTGTAGGTCTTAGCCTCTAGTATTATTGAAAATGGTCGCTCATGGCTATTTTCATAAAAAATGGGGGTTGTGTGGCCATTTATCATCGACTAGAGGCTCATAAACCTCACCCCACATATGTTTCCTTGCCATAGATCACATTCTTGGATTTCTGGTGGAGACCATTTCTTGGTTAAAAACTCATACGTGTTAGCCTTCGGTATTATTGAAAATGGTCGTTCATGGCTATTTTCGGCAAAATGGGGGTTGTGTGGCCATTGATCATTGACCAGAGGCTCGTACACCTCACCCCACATATGTTTCCTTGCCATAGATCACATTCTTGGATTTCTGGTGGAGACCATTTCTTGGTCAAAAATCCGTACGTGTTAGCCTTTGGTATTTTTGAAAATGGTCATTCATGGCTATTTTCAAGAAAAATGGGGGTTGTGTGGCCATTTATCATCGACTAGAGGCTCATAAACCTCACCCCACATATGTTTCCTTGCCATAGATCACATTCTTGGATTTCTGGTGGAGACCATTTCTTGGTCTAAAATCCGTAGGTGTTAGCCTCTAGTATTATTGAAAATGGTCGCTCATGGCTATTTTCAAGGTCGCTCATGGCTATTTTCATAAAAAATGGGGGTTGTGTGGCCATTTATCATCGACTAGAGGCTCATAAACCTCACCCCACATATGTTTCCTTGCCATAGATCACATTCTTGGATTTCTGGTGGAGACCATTTCTTGGTCAAAAATCCGTAGGTGTTAGCCTTCGGTATTATTGAAAATGGTCGTTCATGGCTATTTTCGACAAAAATGGGGGTTGTGTGGCCATTGATCATCGACCAGAGGCTCATACACCTCACCCCACATATGTTTCCTTGCCATAGATCACATTCTTGGATTTCTGGTGGAGACCATTTCTTGGTCAAAAATCCGTAGGTGTTAGCCTTCGGTATTATTGAAAATGGTCGTTCATGGCTATTTTCGGCAAAATGGGGGTTGTGTGGCCATTGATCGTCGACCAGAGGCTCATACACCTCACCCCACATATGTTTCCTTGTCGTAGATCACATTCTTGGATTTCTGGTGGAGACCATTTCTTGGTTAAAAACTCGTACGTGTTAGCCTTCGGTATTATTGAAAATGGTCATTCATGGCTATTTTCGGCAAAATGGGGGTTGTGTGGCCATTGATCGTCGACCAGAGGCTCATACACCTCACCCCACATATGTTTCCTTGTCGTAGATCACATTCTTGGATTTCTGGTGGAGACCATTTCTTGGTCAAAAATCCGTAGGTCTTAGCCTCTAGTATTATTGAAAATGGTCGCTCATGGCTATTTTCAGCAAAAATGGGGGTTGTGTGGCCATTGATCGTCGACCAGAGGCTCATACACCTCACCCCACATATGTTTCCTTGCCATAGATCACATTCTTGGATTTCTGGTGGAGACCATTTCTTGGTCAAAAATCCGTAGGTCTTAGCCTCTAATATTATTGAAAATCGTCGCTCATGGCTATTTTCGGCAAAATGGGGGTTGTGTGGCCATTGATCATCGACCAGAGGCTCGTACACCTCACCCCACATATGTTTCCTTGCCATAGATCACATTCTTGGATTTCTGGTGGAGACCATTTCTTGGTCAAAAATCCGTAGGTCTTAGCCTCTAGTATTATTGAAAATGGTCGCTGTTAGCCTTCGGTATTATTGAAAATGGTCATTCATGGCTATTTTCGACAAAAATGGGGGTTGTGTGGCCATTGATCATCGACTAGAGGCTCATACACCTCACTACACATATGTTTCCTTGCCATAGATCACATTCTTGGATTTCTGGTGGAGACCATTTCTTGGTCTAAAATCCGTAGGTGTTAGCCTCTAGTATTATTGAAAATGGTCGCTCATGGCTATTTTCAAGGTCGCTCATGGCTATTTTCATAAAAAATGGGGGTTGTGTGGCCATTTATCATCGACTAGAGGCTCATAAACCTCACCCCACATATGTTTCCTTGCCATAGATTACATTCTTGGATTTCTGGTGGAAACCATTTCTTGGTTAAAAACTCGTACGTGTTAGCCTTCGATATTATTGAAAATGGTCATTCATGGCTATTTTCGGCAAAATGGGGGTTGTGTGGCCATTGATCGTAGACCAGAGGCTCATACACCTCACCCCACATATGTTTCCTTGTCGTAGATCACATTCTTGGATTTCTGGTGGAGACCATTTCTTGGTCAAAAACTCGTACGTGTTAGCCTTCGATATTATTGAAAATGGTCGTTCATGGCTATTTTCGACAAAAATGGGGGTTGTGTGGCCATTGATCATCGACCATAGGCTCATACACCTCACCCCACATATGTTTCCTTGCCATAGATCACATTCTTGGATTTCTGGTGGAGACCATTTCTTGGTCAAAAATCCGTAGGTGTTAGCCTGCGGTATTATTGAAAATGGTCGTTCATGGCTATTTTCGGCAAAATGGGGGTTGTGTGGCCATTGATCATCGACCAGAGGCTCGTACACCTCACCCCACATATGTTTCCTTGCCATAGATCACATTCTTGGATTTCTGGTGGACACCATTTCTTGGTCAAAAATCCGTATGTGTTAGCCTTTGGTATTTTTGAAAATGGTCATTCATGGCTATTTTCGACAAAAATGGGGGTTGTGTGGCCATTGATCATTGACTAGAGGCTCATACACCTCACCCCACATATGTTTCCTTGCCATAGATCACATTCTTGGATTTCTGGTGGAGACCATTTCTTGGTCAAAAATCCGTAGGTGTTAGCCTTCGGTATTATTCAAAATGGTCGTTCATGGCTATTTTCGACAAAAATGGGGGTTGTGTGGCCATTGATCATCGACCAGACGCTCATACACCTCACCCCACATATGTTTCCTTGCCATAGATCACATTCTTGGATTTCTGGTGGAGACCATTTCTTGGTCTAAAATCCGTAGGTGTAAGCCTCTAGTATTATTGAAAATGGTCGCTCATGGCTATTTTCAAGGTCGCTCGTGGCTATTTTCATAAAAAATGGGGGTTGTGTGGCCATTTATCATCGACTAGAGGCTCATAAACCTCACCCCACATATGTTTCCTTGCCATAGATTACATTCTTGGATTTCTAGTGGAAACCATTTCTTGGTTAAAAACTCGTACGTGTTAGCCTTCGGTATTATTGAAAATGGTCATTCATGGCTATTTTCGACAAAAATGGGGGTTGTGTGGCCATTGATCATCCACCAGAGGCTCATAAACCTCACCCCACATATGTTTCCTTGCCATAGATCACATTCTTGGATTTCTGGTGGAAACCATTTCTTGGTCAAAAATCCGTAGGTGTTAGCCTTCGGTATTTTTGAAAATGGTCGTTCATGGCTATTTTCGACAAAAATGGGGGTTATGTGGCCATTGATCATCGACTAGATGCTCATACACCTCACCCCACATATGTTTCCTTGCCATAGATCACATTCTTGGATTTCTGGTGGAGACCATTTCTTGGTCTAAAATCCGTAGGTCTTAGCCTCTAGTATTATTGAAAATGGTCATTCATGGCTATTTTTGGCAAAATGGGGGTTGTGTGGCCATTGATCGTCGACCAGAGGCTCATACCCCTCACCCCACATATGTTTCCTTGCCATAGATCACATTCTTGGATTTTTGGTGGAGACCATTTCTTGGTCAAAAACTCGTATGTGTTAGCCTTCGGTATTATTGAAAATGGTCGTTCATGGCTATTTTCGGCAAAATGGGGGTTGTGTGGCCATTGGTCGTCGACCAGAGGCTCATACACCTCACCCCACATATGTTTCCTTGCCATAGATCACATTCTTGGATTTCTGGTGGAGACCATTTCTTGGGCAAAAATCCGTAGGTGTTAGCCTTCGGTATTATTGAAAATGGTCGTTCATGGCTATTTTTGACAAAAATGGGGGTTGTGTGGCCATTGATCATCGACCAGACGCACATACACCTAACCCCACATATGTTTCCTTGTCATAGATCACATTCTTGGATTTCTGGTGGAGACCATTTCTTGGTCTAAAATCCATACGTGTTAGCCTCTAGTATTATTGAAAATGGTCGCTCATGGCTATTTTCAAGGTCATTCATGGCTATTTTCGACAAAAATGGGGGTTGTGTGGCCATTGATCATCGACCAGACGCTCATACACCTCACCCCACATATGTTTCCTTGCCATAGATCACATTCTTGGATTTCTGGTGGAGACCATTTCTTGGTTAAAAACTCGTACGTGTTAGCCTTCGGTATTATTGAAAATGGTCGTTCATGGCTATTTTCGACAAAAATGGGGGTTGTGTGGCCATTGATCATCGACCAGAGGCTCGTACACCTCACCCCACATATGTTTCCTTGCCATAGATCACATTCTTGGATTTCTGGTGGAGACCATTTCTTGGTCTAAAATCCGTAGGTGTTAGCCTCTAATATTATTGAAAATGGTCGCTCATGGCTATTTTCGGCAAAATGGGGGTTGTGTGGCCATTGATCATCGACTAAAGGCTCGTACACCTCACCCCACATATGTTTCCTTGCCATAGATCACATTCTTGGATTTCTGGTGGAGACCATTTCTTGGTTAAAAACTCGTACGTGTTAGCCTTCGGTATTATTGAAAATGGTCGTTCATGGCTATTTTCGGCAAAATGGGGGTTCTGTGGCCATTGATCATCGACTAGAGGCTCGTACACCTCACCCCACATATGTTTCCTTGCCATAGATCACATTCTTGGATTTCTGGTGGATACCATTTCTTGGTCAAAAATCCGTAGGTGTTAGCCTTTGGTATTTTTGAAAATGGTCGTTCATGGCTATTTTCATAAAAAATGGGGGTTGTGTGGCCATTGATCATCGACCAGAGGGTCATACACCTCACCCCACATATGTTTCCTTGCCATAGATCACATTCTTGGATTTCTGGTGGAGACCATTTCTTGGTCAAAAATCCGCAGGTCTTAGCCTCTAGTATTATTGAAAATGGTCGCTCATGGCTATTTTCAAGGTCGCTCATGGCTATTTTCATAAAAAATGGGGGTTGTGTGGCCATTGATCATCGACCAGAGGCTCATACACCTCACCCCACATATGTTTCCTTGCCATAGATCACATTCTTGGATTTCTGGTGGAGACCGTTTCTTGGATAAAAACTCGTAGGTGTTAGCCTTCGGTATTATTGAAAATGGTCATTCATGGCTATTTTCGACAAAAATGGGGGTTGTGTGGCCATTGATCATCGACTAGAGGCTCATACACCTCACCCCACATATGTTTCCTTGCCATAGATCACATTCTTGGATTTCTGGTGGAGACCATTTCTTGGTCAGAAATCCGTAGGTGTTAGCCTTCGGTATTATTGAAAATGGTCGTTCATGGCTATTTTCGACAAAATGGGGGTTGTGTGGCAATTGATCATCGACCAGAGGCTCATACACCTCACCCCACATATGTTTCCTTGCCATAGATCACATTCTTGGATTTCTGTTGGAGACCGTTTCTTGGTCAAAAATCCGTAGGTCTTAGCCTCCAGTATTATTGAAAATGGTCGCTCATGGCTATTTTCATAAAAAATGGGGGTTGTGTGGCCATTTATCATCGACTAGAGGCTCATAAACCTCACCCCACATATGTTTCCTTGCCATAGATCACATTCTTGGATTTCTGGTGGAGACCATTTCTTGGTTAAAAACTCGTACGTGTTAGCCTTCGGTATTATTGAAAATGGTCGTTCATGGCTATTTTCGGCAAAATGGGGGTTGTGTGGCCATTGATCATCGACCAGAGGCTCATACACCTCACCCCACATATGTTTCCTTGCCATAGATCACATTCTTGGATTTCTGATGGAGACCATTTCTTGGTCAAAAATCCGTACGTGTTAGCCTTTTGTATTTTTGAAAATGGTCATTCATGGCTATTTTCGACAAAAATGGGGGTTGTGTGGCCATTGATCATCGACCAGACGCTCATACACCTCACCCCACATATGTTTCCTTGCCATAGATCACATTCTTGGATTTCTGGTGGAGACCATTTCTTGGTTAAAAACTTGTACGTGTTAGCCTTCGGTATTATTGAAAATGGTCGTTCATGGCTATTTTCGACAAAAATGGGGGTTGTGTGGCCATTGATCATCGACCAGAAGCTCGTACACCTCACCCCACATATGTTTCCTTGCCGAAAATAGCCATGAGCGACCATTTTCAAAAATATTAGAGGCTAACACCTACGGATTTTAGACCAAGAAATGGTCGCTCATGGCTATTTTCAAGGTCGCTCGTGGCTATTTTCATAAAAAATGGGGGTTGTGTGGCCATTTATCATCGACTAGAGGCTCATAAACCTCACCCCACATATGTTTCCTTGCCATAGATTACATTCTTGGATTTCTGGTGGAAACCATTTCTTGGTTAAAAACTCGTACGTGTTAGCCTTCGGTATTATTGAAAATGGTCATTCATGGCTATTTTCGACAAAAATGGGGGTTGTGTGGCCATTGATCATCGACCAGAGGCTCATAAACCTCACCCCACATATGCTTCCTTGCCATAGATCACATTCTTGGATTTCTGGTGGAAACCATTTCTTGGTCAAAAATCCGTAGGTGTTAGCCTTCGGTATTTTTGAAAATGGTCGTTCATGGCTATTTTCGACAAAAATGGGGGTTGTGTGGCCATTGATCATCGACCAGACGCTCATACACCTCACCCCACATATGTTTCCTTGCCATAGATCACATTCTTGGATTTCTGGTGGAGACCATTTCTTGGTCTAAAATCCGTAGGTCTTAGCCTCTAGTATTATTGAAAATGGTCATTCATGGCTATTTTCGGCAAAATGGGGGTTGTGTGGCCATTGATCGTCGACCAGAGGCTCATACACCTCACCCCACATATGTTTCCTTGCCATAGATCACATTCTTGGATTTCTGGTGGAGACCATTTCTTGGGCAAAAATCCGTAGGTGTTAGCCTTCGGTATTATTGAAAATGGTCGTTCATGGCTATTTTTGACAAAAATGGGGGTTGTGTGGCCATTGATCATCGACCAGACGCACATACACCTAACCCCACATATGTTTCCTTGTCATAGATCACATTCTTGGATTTCTGGTGGAGACCATTTCTTGGTCTAAAATCCATACGTGTTAGCCTCTAGTATTATTGAAAATGGTCGCTCATGGCTATTTTCAAGGTCATTCATGGCTATTTTCGACAAAAATGGGGGTTGTGTGGCCATTGATCATCGACCAGACGCTCATACACCTCACCCCACATATGTTTCCTTGCCATAGATCACATTCTTGGATTTCTGGTGGAGACCATTTCTTGGTTAAAAACTCGTACGTGTTAGCCTTCGGTATTATTGAAAATGGTCGTTCATGGCTATTTTCGACAAAAATGGGGGTTGTGTGGCCATTGATCATCGACCAGAGGCTCGTACACCTCACCCCACATATGTTTCCTTGCCATAGATCACATTCTTGGATTTCTGGTGGAGACCATTTCTTGGTCTAAAATCCGTAGGTGTTAGCCTCTAATATTATTGAAAATGGTCGCTCATGGCTATTTTCGGCAAAATGGGGGTTGTGTGGCCATTGATCATCGACTAAAGGCTCGTACACCTCACCCCACATATGTTTCCTTGCCATAGATCACATTCTTGGATTTCTGGTGGAGACCATTTCTTGGTTAAAAACTCGTACGTGTTAGCCTTCGGTATTATTGAAAATGGTCGTTCATGGCTATTTTCGGCAAAATGGGGGTTCTGTGGCCATTGATCATCGACTAGAGGCTCGTACACCTCACCCCACATATGTTTCCTTGCCATAGATCACATTCTTGGATTTCTGGTGGATACCATTTCTTGGTCAAAAATCCGTAGGTGTTAGCCTTTGGTATTTTTGAAAATGGTCGTTCATGGCTATTTTCATAAAAAATGGGGGTTGTGTGGCCATTGATCATCGACCAGAGGGTCATACACCTCACCCCACATATGTTTCCTTGCCATAGATCACATTCTTGGATTTCTGGTGGAGACCATTTCTTGGTCAAAAATCCGCAGGTCTTAGCCTCTAGTATTATTGAAAATGGTCGCTCATGGCTATTTTCAAGGTCGCTCATGGCTATTTTCATAAAAAATGGGGGTTGTGTGGCCATTGATCATCGACCAGAGGCTCATACACCTCACCCCACATATGTTTCCTTGCCATAGATCACATTCTTGGATTTCTGGTGGAGACCGTTTCTTGGATAAAAACTCGTAGGTGTTAGCCTTCGGTATTATTGAAAATGGTCATTCATGGCTATTTTCGACAAAAATGGGGGTTGTGTGGCCATTGATCATCGACTAGAGGCTCATACACCTCACCCCACATATGTTTCCTTGCCATAGATCACATTCTTGGATTTCTGGTGGAGACCATTTCTTGGTCAGAAATCCGTAGGTGTTAGCCTTCGGTATTATTGAAAATGGTCGTTCATGGCTATTTTCGACAAAATGGGGGTTGTGTGGCAATTGATCATCGACCAGAGGCTCATACACCTCACCCCACATATGTTTCCTTGCCATAGATCACATTCTTGGATTTCTGTTGGAGACCGTTTCTTGGTCAAAAATCCGTAGGTCTTAGCCTCCAGTATTATTGAAAATGGTCGCTCATGGCTATTTTCATAAAAAATGGGGGTTGTGTGGCCATTTATCATCGACTAGAGGCTCATAAACCTCACCCCACATATGTTTCCTTGCCATAGATCACATTCTTGGATTTCTGGTGGAGACCATTTCTTGGTTAAAAACTCGTACGTGTTAGCCTTCGGTATTATTGAAAATGGTCGTTCATGGCTATTTTCGGCAAAATGGGGGTTGTGTGGCCATTGATCATCGACCAGAGGCTCATACACCTCACCCCACATATGTTTCCTTGCCATAGATCACATTCTTGGATTTCTGATGGAGACCATTTCTTGGTCAAAAATCCGTACGTGTTAGCCTTTTGTATTTTTGAAAATGGTCATTCATGGCTATTTTCGACAAAAATGGGGGTTGTGTGGCCATTGATCATCGACCAGACGCTCATACACCTCACCCCACATATGTTTCCTTGCCATAGATCACATTCTTGGATTTCTGGTGGAGACCATTTCTTGGTTAAAAACTCGTACGTGTTAGCCTTCGGTATTATTGAAAATGGTCGTTCATGGCTATTTTCGACAAAAATGGGGGTTGTGTGGCCATTGATCATCGACCAGAAGCTCGTACACCTCACCCCACATATGTTTCCTTGCCGAAAATAGCCATGAGCGACCATTTTCAAAAATATTAGAGGCTAACACCTACGGATTTTAGACCAAGAAATGGTCGCTCATGGCTATTTTCAAGGTCGCTCGTGGCTATTTTCATAAAAAATGGGGGTTGTGTGGCCATTTATCATCGACTAGAGGCTCATAAACCTCACCCCACATATGTTTCCTTGCCATAGATTACATTCTTGGATTTCTGGTGGAAACCATTTCTTGGTTAAAAACTCGTACGTGTTAGCCTTCGGTATTATTGAAAATGGTCATTCATGGCTATTTTCGACAAAAATGGGGGTTGTGTGGCCATTGATCATCGACCAGAGGCTCATAAACCTCACCCCACATATGCTTCCTTGCCATAGATCACATTCTTGGATTTCTGGTGGAAACCATTTCTTGGTCAAAAATCCGTAGGTGTTAGCCTTCGGTATTTTTGAAAATGGTCGTTCATGGCTATTTTCGACAAAAATGGGGGTTGTGTGGCCATTGATCATCGACCAGACGCTCATACACCTCACCCCACATATGTTTCCTTGCCATAGATCACATTCTTGGATTTCTGGTGGAGACCATTTCTTGGTCTAAAATCCGTAGGTCTTAGCCTCTAGTATTATTGAAAATGGTCATTCATGGCTATTTTCGGCAAAATGGGGGTTGTGTGGCCATTGATCGTCGACCAGAGGCTCATACACCTCACCCCACATATGTTTCCTTGCCATAGATCACATTCTTGGATTTTTGGTGGAGACCATTTCTTGGTCAAAAACTCGTACGTGTTAGCCTTCGGTATTATTGAAAATGGTCGTTCATGGCTATTTTCGGCAAAATGGGGGTTGTGTGGCCATTGATCGTCGACCAGAGGCTCATACACCTCACCCCACATATGTTTCCTTGCCATAGATCACATTCTTGGATTTCTGGTGGAGACCATTTCTTGGGCAAAAATCCGTAGGTGTTAGCCTTCGGTATTATTGAAAATGGTCGTTCATGGCTATTTTTGACAAAAATGGGGGTTGTGTGGCCATTGATCATCGACCAGACGCTCATACACCTCACCCCACATATGTTTCCTTGTCATAGATCACATTCTTGGATTTCTGGTGGAGACCATTTCTTGGTCTAAAATCCGTAGGTGATAGCCTCTAGTATTATTGAAAATGGTCGCTCATGGCTATTTTCAAGGTCGTTCATGGCTATTTTTGACAAAAATGGGGGTTGTGTGGCCATTGATCATCGACCAGACACTCATACACCTCACCCCACATATGTTTCCTTGCCATAGATCACATTCTTGGATTTCTGGTGGAGACCATTTCTTGGTTAAAAACTCGTACGTGTTAGCCTTCGGTATTATTGAAAATGGTCGTTCATGGCTATTTTCGACAAAAATGGGGGTTGTGTGGCCATTGATCATCGACCAGAGGCTCGTACACCTCACCCCACATATGTTTCCTTGCCATAGATCACATTCTTGGATTTCTGGTGGAGACCATTTCTTGGTCTAAAATCCGTAGGTGTTAGCCTCTAATATTATTGAAAATGGTCGCTCATGGCTATTTTCGGCAAAATGGGGGTTGTGTGGCCATTGATCATCGACTAAAGGCTCATACACCTCACCCCACATATGTTTCCTTGCCATAGATCACATTCTTGGATTTCTGGTGGAGACCATTTCTTGGTTAAAAACTCGTACGTGTTAGCCTTCGGTATTATTGAAAATGGTCGTTCATGGCTATTTTCAGCAAAATGGGGGTTCTGTGGCCATTGATCATCGACCAGAGGCTCGTACACCTCACCCCACATATGTTTCCTTGCCATAGATCACATTCTTGGATTTCTGGTGGAGACCATTTCTTGGTCAAAAATCCGTAGGTGTTAGCCTTTGGTATTTTTGAAAATGGTCGTTCATGGCTATTTTCATAAAAATGGGGGTTGTGTGGCCATTGATCATCGACCAGAGGCTCATACACCTCACCCCACATAAGTTTCCTTGCCATAGATCACATTCTTGGATTTCTGGTGGAGACCATTTCTTGGTCAAAAATCCGCAGGTCTTAGCCTCTAGTATTATTGAAAATGGTCGCTCATGGCTATTTTCAAGGTCGCTCATGGCTATTTTCATAAAAAATGGGGGTTGTGTGCCATTGATCATCGACCAGAGGCTCATACACCTCACCCCACATATGTTTCCTTGCCATAGATCACATTCTTGGATTTCTGGTGGAGACCGTTTCTTGGATAAAAACTCGTAGGTGTTAGCCTTCGGTATTATTGAAAATGGTCATTCATGGCTATTTTCGACAAAAATGGGGGTTGTGTGGCCATTGATCATCGACTAGAGGCTCATACACCTCACCCCACATATGTTTCCTAGCCATAGATCACATTCTTGGATTTCTGGTGGAGACCATTTCTTGGTCAAAAATCCGTAGGTGTTAGCCTTCGGTATTATTGAAAATGGTCGTTCATGGCTATTTTCGACAAAATGGGGGTTGTGTGGCAATTGATCATCGACCAGAGGCTCATACACCTCACCCCACATATGTTTCCTTGCCATAGATCACATTCTTGGATTTCTGGTGGAGACCATTTCTTGGTCAAAAATCCGTAGGTCTTAGCCTCCAGTATTATTGAAAATGGTCGCTCATGGCTATTTTCATAAAAAATGGGGGTTGTCTGGCCATTTATCATCGACTAGAGGCTCATAAACCTCACCCCACATATATTTCCTTGCCATAGATCACATTCTTGGATTTCTGGTGGAGACCATTTCTTGGTTAAAAACTCGTACGTGTTAGCCTTCGGTATTATTGAAAATGGTCATTCATGGCTATTTTCGGCAAAATGGGGGTTGTGTGGCCATTGATCATCGACCAGAGGCTCATACACCTCACCCCACATATGTTTCCTTGCCATAGATCACATTCTTGGATTTCTGGTGGAGACCATTTCTTGGTCAAAAATCCGTACGTGTTAGCCTTTGGTATTTTTGAAAATGGTCATTCATGGCTATTTTCGACAAAAATGGGGGTTGTGTGGCCATTGATCATCGACCAGACGCTCATACACCTCACCTCACATATGTTTCCTTGCCATAGATCACATTCTTGGATTTCTGGTGGAGACCATTTCTTGGTTAAAAACTCGTACGTGTTAGCCTTCGGTATTATTGAAAATGATCGTTCATGGCTATTTTCGACAAAAATGGGGGTTGTGTGGCCATTGATCATCGACCAGAGGCTCGTACACCTCACCCCACATATGTTTCCTTGCCATAGATCACATTCTTGGATTTCTGGTGGAGACCATTTTTTGGTCTAAAATCCGTAGGTGTTAGCCTCTAATATTATTGAAAATGGTCGCTCATGGCTATTTTCAAGTTCGCTCATGGCTATTTTCATAAAAAATGGGGGTTGTGTGGCCATTTATCATCGACTAGAGGCTCATAAACCTCACCCCACATATGTTTCCTTGCTATAGATTACATTCTTGGATTTCTGGTGGAAACCATTTCTTGGTTAAAAACTCGTACGTGTTAGCCTTCGGTATTATTGAAAATGGTCGTTCATGGCTATTTTCGACAAAAATGGGGGTTGTGTGGCCATTGATCATCGACCAGAGGCTCGTACACCTCACCCCACATATGTTTCCTTGCCATAGATCACATTCTTGGATTTCTGGTGGAGACCATTTCTTGGTCTAAAATACGTAGGTGTTAGCCTCTAATATTATTGAAAATGGTCGCTCATGGCTATTTTCGGCAAAATGGGGGTTGTGTGGCCATTGATCATCGACTAAAGGCTCATACACCTCACCCCACATATGTTTCCTTGCCATAGATCACATTCTTGGATTTCTGGTGGAGACCATTTCTTGGTCAAAAATCCGTAGGTGTTAGCCTTCGGTATTATTGAAAATGGTCGTTCATGGCTATTTTCGACAAAAATGGGGGTTGTGTGGCCATTTATCATCGACTAGAGGCTCATACACCTCACCCCACATATGTTTCCTTGCCATAGATCACATTCTTGGATTTCTGGTGGAGACCATTTCTTGGTCTAAAATCCGTAGGTGTTAGCCTCTAGTATTATTGAAATGGTCGCTCATGGCTATTTTCAAGGTCGCTCATGGCTATTTTCATAAAAAATGGGGGTTGTGTGGCCATTTATCATCGACTAGAGGCTCATAAACCTCACCCCACATATGTTTCCTTGTCATAGATTACATTCTTGGATTTCTGGTGGAGACCATTTCTTGGTTAAAAACTCGTACGTGTTAGCCTTCGGTATTATTGAAAATGGTCATTCATGGCTATTTTCGGCAAAATGGGGGTTGTGTGGCCATTGATCGTCGACCAGAGGCTCATACACCTCACCCCACATATGTTTCCTTGCCATAGATCACATTCTTGGATTTCTGGTGGAGACCATTTCTTGGTCAAAAATCCGTAGGTGTTAGCCTTCGATATTATTGAAAATGGTCATTCATGGCTATTTTCGACAAAAATGGGGGCTGTGTGGCCATTGATCGCGACCAGAGGCTCATACACCTCACCCCACATATGTTTCCTTGTCGTAGATCACATTCTTGGATTTCTGGTGGAGACCATTTCTTGGTCAAAAATCCGTAGGTGTTAGCCTTCGATATTATTGAAAATGGTCGTTCATGGCTATTTTCGACAAAAATGGGGGTTGTGTGACAATTGATCATCGACCAGAGGCTCATACACCTCACCCCACATATGTTTCCTTGCCATAGATCACATTCTTGGATTTCTGGTGGAGACCATTTCTTGGTCAAAAATCCGTAGGTGTTAGCCTTCGGTATTATTGAAAATGGTCGTTCATGGCTATTTTCGACAAAAATGGGGGTTGTGTGGCCATTGATCATCGACCAGAGGCTCATACACCTCACCCCACATATGTTTCCTTGCCATAGATCACATTCTTGGATTTCTGGTGGAGACCATTTCTTGGTCAAAAATCCGTACGTGTTAGCCTCTAGTATTATTGAAAATGGTCGCTCATGGCTATTTTCAAGGTCGCTCATGGCTATTTTCATAAAAAATGGGGGTTGTGTGGCCATTGATCATCGACCAGAGGCTCATACACCTCACCCCACATATGTTTCCTTGCCATAGATCACATTCTTGGATTTCTGGTGGAGACCATTTCTTGGTTAAAAACTCGTAGGTGTTAGCCTTCGGTATTATTGAAAATGGTCATTCATGGCTATTTTCGGCAAAATGGGGTTTTTGTGGCCATTTATCATCGACCAGAGGCTCATACACCTCACCCCACATATGTTTCCTTGCCATAGATTACATTCTTGGATTTCTGGTGGAGACCATTTCTTGGTTAAAAACTCGTACGTGTTAGCCTTTGGTATTTTTGAAAATGGTCATTCATGGCTATTTTCGACAAAAATGGGGGTTGTGTGGCCATTGATCATCGACCAGACGCTCATACACCTCACCCCACATATGTTTCCTTGCCATAGATCACATTCTTGGATTTATGGTGGAGACCATTTCTTGGTCAAAAATCCGTAGGTGTTAGCCTTCAGTGTCATTGAAAATGGTCGTTCATGGCTATTTTCGACAAAAATTAGGGTTGTGTGGCCATTGATCGTCGACCAGAGGCTCATACACCTCACCCCACATATGTTTCCTTGCCATAGATCACACTATAGATTACATTCTTGGATTTCTGGTGGAAACCATTTCTTGGTTAAAAACTCGTACGTGTTAGCCTTCGGTATTATTGAAAATGGTCATTCATGGCTATTTTCGGCAAAATGGGGGTTGTGTGGCCATTGATCATCGACCAGAGGCTCGTACACCTCACCCCACATATGTTTCCTTGCCATAGATCACATTCTTGGATTTCTGGTGGAGTCCATTTCTTGGTCAAAAATCCGTAGGTGTTAGCCTTTGGTATTTCTGAAAATGGTCATTCATGGCTATTTTCGACAAAAATGGGGGTTGTGTGGCCATTGATCATCGACCAGACGCTCATACACCGCACCCCACATATGTTTCCTTGCCATAGATCACATTCTTGGATTTCTGGTGGAGACCATTTCTTGGTTAAAAACTCGTACGTGTTAGCCTTTGGTATTATTGAAAATGGTCGTTCATGGCTATTTTCGGCAAAATGGGGGTTGTGTGGCCATTGATCTTCCACCATAGGCTCATACACCTCACCCCACATATGTTTCCTTGCCATAGATCACATTCTTGGATTTCTGGTGGAGACCATTTCTTGGTCAAAAATCCGTAGGTGTTAGCCTTCGGTATTATTGAAAATGGTCGTTCATGGCTATTTTCGACAAAATGGGGGTTGTGTGGCCATTGATCATCGACCAGAGGCTCATACACCTCACCCCACATATGTTTCCTTGTCGTAGATCACATTCTTGGATTTCTGGTGGAGACCATTTCTTGGGCAAAAATCCGTAGTTGTTAGCCTTCGATATTATTGAAAATGGTCGTTCATGGCTATTTTCGACAAAAATGGGGGTTGTGTGGCCATTGATATTCGACCAGAGGCTCATACACCTCACTACACATATGTTTCCTTGCCATAGATCACATTCTTGGATTTCTGGTGGAGACCATTTCTTGGTCAAAAATCCGTAGGTGTTAGCCTTCGGTATTATTGAAAATGGTCGTTCATGGCTATTTTCGACAAAAATGGGGGTTGTGTGGCCATTGATCATCGACCAGAGGCTCATACACCTCACCCCACATATGTTTCCTTGCCATAGATCACATTCTTGGATTTCTGGTGGAGACCATTTCTTGGTCAAAAATCTGTAGGTGTTAGCCTTCGGTATTATTGAAAATGGTCGTTCATGGCTATTTTCGACAAAAATGGGGGTTGTGTGGCCATTGATCATCGACCAGAGGCTCATACACCTCACCCCACATTTGTTTCCTTGCCATAGATCACATTCTTGGAGTTTTGGTGGAGACCATTTCTTGGTTAAAAACTCGTAGGTGTTAGCCTTCGGTATTATTGAAAATGGTCATTCATGGCTATTTTCGGCAAAATGGGGGTTGTGTGGCCATTTATCATCGACCAGAGGCTCATACACCTCACCCCACATATGTTTCCTTGCCATAGATTACATTCTTGGATTTCTGGTGGAGACCATTTCTTGGTTAAAAACTCGTACGTGTTAGCCTTTGGTATTTTTGAAAATGGTCATTCATGGCTATTTTCGACAAAAATGGGGGTTGTGTGGCCATTGATCATCGACCAGACGCTCATACACCTCACCCCACATATGTTTCCTTGCCATAGATCACATTCTTGGATTTATGGTGGAGACCATTTCTTGGTCAAAAATCCGTAGGTGTTAGCCTTCAGTGTCATTGAAAATGGTCGTTCATGGCTATTTTCGACAAAAAATAGGGTTGTGTGGCCATTGATCGTCGACCAGAGGCTCATACACCTCACCCCACATATGTTTCCTTGCCATAGATCACACCATAGATTACATTCTTGGATTTCTGGTGGAAACCATTTCTTGGTTAAAAACTCGTACGTGTTAGCCTTCGGTATTATTGAAAATGGTCACTCATGGCTATTTTCGGCAAAATGGGGGTTGTGTGGCCATTGATCATCGACCAGAGGCTCGTACACCTCACCCCACATATGTTTCCTTGCCATAGATCACATTCTTGGATTTCTGGTGGAGACCATTTCTTGGTCAAAAATCCGTAGGTGTTAGCCTTTAGTATTTTTGAAAATGGTCATTCATGGCTATTTTCGACAAAAATGGGGGTTGTGTGGCCATTGATCATCGACCAGACGCTCATACACCTCACCCCACATATGTTTCCTTGCCATAGATCACATTCTTGGATTTCTGGTGGAGACCATTTCTTGGTTAAAAACTCGTACGTGTTAGCCTTCGGTATTATTGAAAATGGTCGTTCATGGCTATTTTCGGCAAAATGGGGGTTGTGTGGCCATTGATCTTCCACCATAGGCTCATACACCTCACCCCACATATGTTTCCTTGCCATAGATCTCATTCTTGGATTTCTGGTGGAGACCATTTCTTGGTCAAAAATCCGTAGGTGTTAGCCTTCGGTATTATTGAAAATGGTCGTTCATGGCTATTTTCGACAAAAATGGGGGTTGTGTGGCCATTGATCATCGACCAAAGGCTCATACACCTCACCCCACATATGTTTCCTTGCCATAGATCACATTCTTGGATTTCTGGTGGAGACCATTTCTTGGTCAAAAATCCGTAGGTGTTAGCCTTCGGTATTTTTGAAAATGGTCATTCATGGCTATTTTCGGCAAAATGGGGGTTGTGTGGCCATTGATCATCGACCAGAGGCTCGTACACCTCACCCCACATATGTTTCCTTGCCATAGATCAAATGTTCTCCACCATAAATCCAAGAATGTGATCTATGGCAAGGAAACATATGTGTAGTGAGGTGTATGAGCCTCTGGTCGAAGATCAATGGTCTCCACCAGAAATCCAAGAATGTGATCTATGGCAAGGAAACATATGTGGGGTGAGGTGTATGAGCCTCTTGTCGATGATCAATGGCCACACAACCCCCATTTTGTCAAAAATAGCCATGAATGACCATTTTCAATAATACCGAAGGCTAACACGTACGAGTTTTTAACCAAGAAATGGTTTCCACCAGAAATCCAAGAATGTAATATATGGCAAGGAAACATATGTGGGGTGAAGTGTACGAGCCTCTGGTCGATGATCAATGGCCACACAACCCCCATTTTTATGAAAATAGCCATGAGCGACCATTTTCAATAATACTAGAGGCTAACACCTACGGATTTTAGACCAAGAAATGGTTGATAGTCGCCTAGAGGGGGGGGGGTGAATAGGGCAAAACTGAAATTTACAAATATAAACACAACTACAAGCCGGGTTAGCGTTAGAAATATGAAACCGAGTCCGCGAGAGAGGGTGGAAAACAAATCGCAAGCAAATGAAGAGTGTGACACGCGGATTTGTTTTACCGAGGTTCGGTTCTCTCAAACCTACTCCCCGTTGAAGAGGCCACAAAGGCTGGGTCTCTTTCAACCCTTCCCTCTCTCAAACGATCCCACTGATCGAGTGAGCTTTCTCTTCTCAATCACTTGGAACACAAAGTACCCACAAGGACCACCACAAGTTTGGTTTCTCTTGCCTCAATTACAAGTGAGTTTGATCGCAATGAAGGAATCAAGAAAGAAGAAAGCAATCCAAGCGCAAGAGCTCGAAAGAACACAAGCAAATCTCTCTCTCTAGTCACTAGGGCGTTGTGTGGAATTTGGAGAGGATTTGATCTCTTTGGTGTGTCTAGAATTGAATGCTAGAGCTCTTGTAAGTAGTTGGGAAGTGGAAAACTTGGATGCAATGAACGGTTGGGTGGTTGGGGTATTTATAGCCCCAACCACCAAAATAACCGTTGGTGGAGGCTGTTTGTTCGATGGCGCACCGGACATGTCCGGTGCCCCTGCCACGTCACCAGTGCCGTTGGAATCTGACCGTTGGAGTTCTGACTTCTGGGCCCGCCTCGATGTCCGGTGGCGCACCGGGCATGCATTGTTCACTGTCCGGTGCGCCGGCATGGGCGACTCTGACTTCTGCGCGCGCTGCGCGCGCATTAAATGCATCGCAGGTAGCCGTTGGCGCCGAAGTAGCCGTTGCTCCGTGGATGCACCGGACAGTCCGGTGCACACCGGACATGTCCGGTGAATTATAGCGGTGCAGCCGCTCTGATTTCCCGAGGCTGGCGAGTTCCTGAGCCGCGTCCCGTTGGAGCACCGGACAGTCCGGTGAATTATAGCGCGCCGGCTCTGGAGAATTCCCGAAGGCGACGAGTTCGCGTTGAAGTCCTTTGGTGCACCGGACACTGTCCAGTGGTGCACCAGACAGTCCGGTGCGCCAGACCAGAGGAGCCTTCGGTTGCTCCTTTGCTCTTTTGTTGAACCCAACACTTGGTCTTTTTATTGGCTAAGTGTGAACCTTTTGCACCTGTATAACTTATACACTAGAACAAACTAGTTAGTCCAAAGATTTGTGTTGGGCAATTCAACCACCAAAATTATATAGGAACTAGGTGTAAGCCTAATTCCCTTTCAATCTCCCCCTTTTTGGTGATTGATGCCAACACAAACCAAAGCAAATATAGAAGTGCATAATTGAACTAGTTTGCATAATATAAGTGCAAAGGTTGCTTGGAATTGAGCCAATATAAATACTTACAAGATATGCATGGATTGTTTCTTCATTTTTAACATTTTGGACCACGCTTGCACCACATGTTTTGTTTTTGCAAAATCTTTTCTAAATCTTTTCAAAGTTCTTTTGCAAATAGTCAAGGGTAAATGAATAAGAGTTTGCAAAGTATTTTCAAGATTTGAAATTTTCTCCCCCTGTTCCAAATGCTTTTCCTTTGACTAAACAAAACTCCCCCTAAATAAAATCTCCTCTTAGTGTTCAAGAGGGTTTTGATGAAACAATTTTGAAATACTACTTTCTCCCCTTTTTGAACACATTAAGATACCAAATTGACAATTGGAAATTACATTTTAAAATTAGGTGGTGGTGCGGTCCTTTTGCTTTGGGCTAATACTTCCTCCCCCTTTGGCATGAATCGCCAAAAACGGAGTCATTAGAGCCCTTCAAATAACTTTCTCCTCCCTTGGTCATAAATAAAAGAGTGAAGATTATACCAAAGTAGGAGTCCTTTTGTTTTGCTCTCTCCCCCAAGGATAGAGAGCGGCTCGGAGTGACGGCGAAGGATGAGTTGACGGAGTGGAAGCCTTTGTCTTCGCCGAAGACTCCAATGCCCTTTCAATGCACCTATGACTTGATTTGAAGTAGACTTGAAAACACATTAGTCATAGCATATGAAAGAGACATGATCAAAGGTATATTCATGAGCTATGTGTGCAAGTTAGCAATAGAAATTTCTAGAATCAAGAATATTGAGCTCATGCCTAAGTTTGGTAAAAGTTTGTTCATCAAGTGGTTTGGTAAAGATATCGGCTAATTGATCTTTAGTATTAATGTATGCAATCTCAATATCTCCCTTTTGTTGGTGATCCCTAAGAAAATGATACCGAATGGCTATGTGCTTAGTGCGGCTATGCTCGACGGGATTGTCGGCCATTTTGATTGCACTCTCATTATCACATAGCAAAGGGACTTTGGTTAATTTGTAACCGTAGTCCCGCAGGGTTTGCCTCATCCAAAGCAATTGCGCGCAACAATGACCTACGGCAATGTACTCGGCTTCGGCGGTTGAAAGAGCGACCGAATTTTGCTTCTTTGAGGCCCAAGACACCAAGGATCTTCCCAAGAACTGGCAAGTCCCTGATGTGCTCTTTCTATTAATCTTACACCCCACCCAATCGGCATCCGAATAACCAATTAAATCAAAAGTGGATCCCCGAGGGTACCAAAGCCCAAACTTAGGAGTATAAGCCAAATATCTCAAGATTCGTTTTACGGTCGTAAGGTGGGATTCCTTAGGGTCGGATTGGAATCTTGCACACATGCAAAGGGAAAGCATAATGTCCGGTCGAGATGCACATAAATAGAGTAATGAACCTATCATCGACCGGTATACCTTTTGATCCACGGACTTACCTCCCGTGTCGAGGTCGAGATGCCCATTAGTTCCCATGGGTGTCTTGATGGGTTTGGCATCCTTCATCCCAAACTTGGTTAGAATGTCTTGAGTGTACTTTGTTTGGCTGATGAAGGTGCCCTCTTGGAGTTGTTTGACTTGGAATCCTAGAAAATACTGCAACTCCCCCATCATCAACATCTCGAACTTTTGTGTCATGATCCTACTAAATTCTTCACAAGTAGATTCGTTAGTAGACCCAAATATGATATCATCAACATAAATTTGGCATACAAACAAATCATTGTCAAGAGTTTTAGTGAATAGAGTAGGATCGGCTTTTCCGACTTTGAAGCCATTAGCAATAAGGAAATCCCTAAGGCATTCATACCATGCTCTTGGGGCTTGCTTGAGCTCGTAAAGCGCCTTAGAGAGCTTATAGACATGGTTAGGATACTCACTGTCTTCAAAGCCGGGAGGTTGCTCAACATAGACCTCTTCCTTGATTGGTCCATTGAGGAAGGCACTTTTCACGTCCATTTGATAAAGCTTAAAGCCATGGTAAGTAGCATAGGCTAATAATATACGAATTGACTCAAGCCTAGCTACGGGTGCATAGGTTTCACCGAAATCCAAACCTTCGACTTGGGAGTATCCCTTGGCCACAAGTCGAGCTTTGTTCCTTATCACCACACCATGCTCGTCTTGCTTGTTGCGGAAGACCCATTTGGTTCCTACAACATTTTGGTTAGGACGTGGAACTAAATGCCATACCTCATTCCTAGTGAAGTTGTTGAGCTCTTCTTGCATCGCCACCACCCAATCCGAATCTTGTAGTGCTTCCTCTACCCTGTGTGGCTCAATAGAGGAAACAAACGAGTAATGTTCACAAAAATGTGCAACACGAGATCTAGTAGTTACCCCCTTATGAATGTCGCCGAGGATGGTGTCGATGGGGTGATCTCGTTGGATTGCTTGGTGGACTCTTGGGTGTGGCGGCCTTTGTTCCTCTTCCTCCTTGTCTTCCTCATTTGCATCTCCCCGTTGATCATTGCCATCATCTTGAGGTGGCTCAATTGCTTGATCTTCTACTTCATCAACTTGAGCCTCATCCTCATTTTGAGTTGGTGGAGATGCTCGCGTGGAGGAGGATGGTTGATCTTGTGCTTTTGGAAGCTCTTCGGATTCCTTAGGACACACATCCCCAATGGACATGTTCCTTAGCGCGATGCACGGAGCCTCTTCATCACCTATCTCATCAAGATCAACTTGCTCTACTTGAGAGCCGTTAGTTTCATCAAACACAACGTCACATGAGACTTCAACTAGTCCAGTGGACTTGTTAAAGACCCTATATGCCCTTGTGTTTGAGTCATAACCAAGTAAAAAGCCTTCCACAGTCTTAGGAGCAAATTTAGATTTTCTACCTCTTTTAATAAGAATAAAGCATTTGCTACCAAAGACTCTAAAATATGAAATGTTGGGCTTCTTACCGGTTAGGAGTTCATATGATGTCTTCTTGAGGATTCGGTGTAGATACAACCGGTTGATGGCATAGCAAGCGGTGTTGACCGCCTCGGCCCAAAACCGATCCGAAGTCTTGTACTCATCAAGCATGGTCCTTGCCATGTCTAATAGAGTTCGATTCTTCCTCTCCACTACACCATTTTGTTGTGGGTGTAGGGAGAAGAGAACTCATGCTTGATGCCCTCTTCCTCAAGAAAGCCTTCGATTTGAGAGTTCTTGAACTCCGTCCCGTTGTCGCTTCTTATTTTCTTGATCCTTAAGCCAAACTCATTTTGAGCCCGTCTCAAGAATCCCTTTAAGGTCTCCTGGGTTTGAGATTTTTCCTGTAAAAAGAATACCCAAGTGAAGCGAGAATAATCATCCACTATTACAAGACAATACTTACTCCCGCCGATGCTTATGTAAGCAATCGGGCCGAATAGGTCCATGTGTAGGAGCTCCAGTGGTCTTTCGGTCGTCATGATGTTCTTGTGTGGATGATGGGCTCCAACTTGCTTTCCTGCCTGACATGCACTACAAATCCTGTCTTTCTCAAAATGAACATTTGTTAGTCCTAAAATGTGTTCTCCCTTTAGAAGCTTATGAAGATTCTTCATCCCAACATGGGCTAGTCGGCGGTGCCAGAGCCAACCCATGTTAGTCTTAGCAATTAAGCATGTGTCGAGTTCAGCTCTATCAAAATCTACTAAGTATAGCTGACCCTCTAACACACCCTTAAATGCTATTGAATCATCACTTCTTCTAAAGACAGTGACACCTACATCAGTAAATAGACAGTTGTAGCCCATTTGACATAATTGTGAAACGGAAAGCAAATTGTAATCTAAAGAATCTACAAGAAAAACATTGGAAATTGAATGGTCAGGAGATATAGCAATTTTACCAAGACCTTTGACCAAACCTTGATTTCCATCCCGAATGTGATAGCTCGTTGGGGATCTTGGTTTTTCTCATAGGAGGAGAACATCCTTTTCTCCACTGTCATATGGTTTGTGCACCCGCTGTCGAGTATCCAACTTGAGCCCCCGGATGCATAAACCTACAAAACAATTTTAGTTCTTGACTTTAGGTACCCAAACGGTTTTGGGTCCTTTGGCATTAGAAACAAGAACTTTGGGTATCCAATCACAAGTCTTTGCCCCTTGTGTTTGCCCCCAACAAACTTGGCAACTACCTTGCCGGATTTGTTAGTCAAAACATAAGATGCATCAAAAGTTTTAAAAGAAATATCATGATCATTTGATGCAATAGGAGTTTTCTTCTTAGGCAACTTAGCACGGGTTGGTTGCCTAGAGCTAGATGTCTCACCCTTATACATAAAAGCATGATTAGGGCCAGAGT
This sequence comes from Zea mays, assembly GCF_902167145.1. Lineage (NCBI taxonomy): Eukaryota > Viridiplantae > Streptophyta > Magnoliopsida > Poales > Poaceae > Zea > Zea mays. The sequence continues at coordinate 60,471 of NW_023367370.1, forward strand.
GAGACTTCCTAGAGTGAATTCTCCTAATTTTGTCCTCGGGATAACCGGCAGGGTATAAAATGTAACCCTCGTTATCCTGAGGCATGGGAGCCTTGCCCTTAACAAAGTTGGACAATCTTTTAGGAGGGGCATTAAGTTTGACATTGTCTCCCCTTTGAAAGCCAATGCCATCCTTGATGCCCGGGCGTCTCCCATTATAGAGCATACTTCTAGCAAATTTAAACTTTTCATTTTCTAAGTTATGCTCGACAATTTTAGCATCTAATTTTGCTATATGATCATTTTGTTGTTTAATCAAAATCATGTGATCATGAATAGCATCAACATCAATATCTCTACATCTAGTACAAATAGTGACATGCTCAATGGTAGATGTAGATGGTTTGCAAGAATTAAGTTCAACAATCTTAGCACGTAATATATCATTCTTATCTCTAAGATCGAAAATTGTAACTTTGCAAACATCAAAATCTTTAGCCTTAGCAATCAAGTTTTCATTTTCTAATCTAAGGCTAGCAAGAGATACATTCAATTCTTCAATCTTAGCAAGTAAATCATCATTATTGTTTCTAAGATTGGGAATTGAAATATCACAAACATGAGAATCAACCTTAGCATTTAAACTAGCATTTTCATTTCTAAGGTTGTCAATCATCTCATGGCAAGTGCTTAGCTCACTAGATAGTTTTTGACATTTTTCTACTTCTAGAGCATAAGCATTTTTAACCTTAACATGCTTCTTATTTTCTTTAATAAGGAAGTCCTCTTGAGTGTCCAAGAGATCATCCTTTTCATGAATGGCACTAATCAATTCATTAAGTTTTTCCTTTTGTTGCATGTTGAGGTTGGCAAAAAGAGATCGCAAGTTATCCTCCTCATCACTAGCATTATCATCACTAGAAGACTCATATTTAGTGGAGGAGTTAGATTTAACCTTCTTCCGTTTGCCGTCCTTTGCCATGAGGCACTTGTGGCCGACGTTGGGGAAGAGGAGTCCCTTGGTGACGGCGATGTTGGCGGCGTCCTCGTCGTCGGAGGAGTCGCTTGAGCTCTCGTCGGAGTCCCACTCCCGACAAACATGGGCATCGCCGCCCTTCTTCTTGTAGTACCTCTTCTTTTCTCTCCTCTTGCCCTTCTTGTCGTTATCCCTGTCACTGTCACTTGATAATGGACATTTTGCAATAAAGTGACCGGGCTTACCACACTTGTAGCAAACTTTCTTGGAGCGGGACTTGTAGTCTTTCCCCCTCCTTTGCTTGAGGATTTGGCGGAAGCTCTTGATGACGAGCGCAATTTCCTCATTGTCGAGCTTGGAGGCGTCGATTGGTTGTCTACTTGGTGTAGACTCCTCCTTCTTTTCCTCTGTCGCCTTGAATGCGACGGGTTGAGCTTCGGATGTGGAGGGATCATCAAGCTCGTTGATCTCCCTCGAGCCTTCGATCATGCACTCAAAACTTACAAAATTCCCGATAACTTCCTCTGGGGTCATTTTAGTATATCTAGGATTACCACGAATTAATTGAACTTGAGTGGGGTTAAGGAAAATGAGAGATCTTAGAATAACCTTAACCACTTCGTGGTCGTCCCACTTCTTGCTCCCGAGGTTGCGCACTTGGTTCACCAAGGTCTTGAGCCGGTTGTACATGTGTTGTGGCTCTTCCCCTTTGCGAAGCCGGAACCGACCGAGCTCCCCCTCGATCGTTTCCCGCTTGGTGATCTTTGTGAGCTCATCTCCCTCGTGCGCGGTTTTGAGCACATCCCAAACCTCCTTGGCGCTCTTCAACCCTTGAACTTTGTTATACTCCTCTCTACTTAAAGAGGCGAGGAGTATTGTTGTTTCTTGAGAGTTGAAGTGCTCGATTTGGGCCACCTCATCCTCATCATAGTCTTCATCCCCTACGGACGGTACCTGTGCACCAAACTCAACAACATCCCATATAATTTTGTGGAGCGAGGTTAGATGAAATCGCATTAAATCGCTCCACCTAGCGTAATATTCACCATCAAAAGTTGGTGGTTTGCCTAATGGGACGGAAAGTAAAGGTGTATGTTTAGAAATGCAAGGGTAGCTTAGGGGAATCTTACTATACTTCTTACGCTCTTGGCGTTTAGAAGTGACGGACGCCGCGTCGGAGCCGGAGGTGGATGTTGATGAAGTGTCGGTCTCGTAGTAGACGACTTTCCTCATCCTCTTGTGCTTGTCCCCACTCCGATGCGGCTTGTGAGAGGAAGATTTCTCCTTCTTCTCTTTGTGGTGAGAAGAAGATTTCTTCTCCTTCCCTTTGTTGGAGGAGCTCTTCTTCTTCTCCTTCCTCTTAGTGCGGGACTCTTCCGATGAAGTGCTCCCGTGGCTTGTAGTGGGCTTTTCGCCGGTCTCCATCTCCTTCTTGGCGTGATCTCCCGACATTACTTCGAGCGGTTAGGCTCTAATGAAGAACCTGGCTTTGATACCAATTGATAGTCGCCTAGAGGGGGGGGGGGGTGAATAGGGCGAAACTGAAATTTACAAATATAAACACAACTACAAGCCGGGTTAGCGTTAGAAATATGAAACCGAGTCCGCGAGAGAGGGTGGAAAACAAATCGCAAGCAAATGAAGAGTGTGACACGCGGATTTGTTTTACCGAGGTTCGGTACTCTCAAACCTACTCCCCGTTGAGGAGGCCACAAAGGTCGGGTCTCTTTCAACCCTTCCCTCTCTCAAACGATCCCACGGATCGAGTGAGCTTTCTCTTCTCAATCACTTGGAACACAAAGTTCCCACAAGGACCACCACAAGTTTGGTGTCTCTTGCCTCAATTACAAGTGAGTTTGATCGCAATGAAGGAATCAAGAAAGAAGAAAGCAATCCAAGCGCAAGAGCTCGAAAGAACACAAGCAAATCTCTCTCTCTAGTCACTAGGGCGTTGTGTGGAATTTGGAGAGGATTTGATCTCTTTGGTGTGTCTAGAATTGAATGCTAGAGCTCTTGTAAGTAGTTGGGAAGTGGAAAACTTGGATGCAATGAATGGTTGGGTGGTTGGGGTATTTATAGCCCCAACCACCAAAATAACCGTTGGTGGAGGCTGTCTGTTCGATGGCGCACCGGACAGTCCGGTGCACACCGGACATGTCCGGTGCCCCTGCCACGTCACCAGTGCCGTTGGAATCTGACCGTTGGAGTTCTGACTTCTGGGCCCGCCTCGATGTCCGGTGGCGCACCGGACATGCACTGTTCACTGTCCGGTGCGCCGGCATGGGCGACTCTGACTTCTGCGCGCGCTGCGCGCGCATTAAATGCATCGCAGGTAGCCGTTGGCGCCGAAGTAGCCTTTGCTCCGTGGATGCACCGGACAGTCCGGTGCACACCGGACATGTCCGGTGAATTATAGCGGAGCAGCCGCTCTGATTTCCCGAGGCTGGCGAGTTCCTGAGCTGCGTCCCGTTGGAGCACCGGACACCGTCCGGTGTACACCGGACAGTCCGGTGAATTATAGCGCGCCGGCTCTGGAGAATTCCCGAAGGCGACGAGTTCGCGTTGAAGTCCTCTGGTGCACCGGACACTGTCTGGTGGTGCACCGGACAGTCCGGTGCGCCAGACCAGAGGAGCCTTCGGTTGCTCCTTTGCTCTTTTGTTGAACCCAACACTTGGTCTTTTTATTGGCTAAGTGTGAACCTTTTGCACCTGTATAACTTATACACTAGAACAAACTAGTTAGTCCAAAGATTTGTGTTGGGCAATTCAACCACCAAAATTATATATGAACTAGGTGTAAGCCTAATTCCCTTTCAATGGTCTCCACCAGAAATCCAAGAATGTGATCTATGGCAAGGAAACATATGTGGGGTGAGGTGTATGAGCGTCTGGTCGATGATCAATGGCCACACAACCCCCATTTTTGTCGAAAATAGCCATGAATGACCATTTTCAATAATACCGAAGGCTAACACCTACGGATTTTTGAGCAAGAAATGGTCTCCACCAGAAATCCAAGAATGTGATCTATGGCAAGGAAACATATGTGGGGTGAGGTGTATGAGCCTCTGGTCGATGATCAATGGCCACACAACCCCCATTTTGCCGAAAATAGCCATGAATGACCATTTACAATAATACCGAAGGCTAACACGTACGAGTTTTTAACCAAGAAATAGTCTCCACGAGAAATCCAAGATTATGATCTATGGCAAGAAAACATATGTGGGGTGAAGTGTACGAGCCTCTGGTCGATGATCAATGGCAACACAACCCCCATTTTTGTCGAAAATAGCCATGAGCGACCATTTTCAATAATACTAGAGGCTAACACCTACGGATTTTAGACCAAGAAATGGTCTCCACCAGAAATCCAAGAATGTGATCTACGACAAGGAAACATATGTGGGGTGAGGTGTATGAGCCTCTAGTCGATGATCAATGGCCACACAACTCCCATTTTGCCGAAAATAGCCATGAATGACCGTTTTCAATAATATCAAAGGCTAACACCTACGGATTTTTGACCAAGAAATGGTCTCCACCAGAAATCCAAGAATGTGATCTATGGCAAGGAAACATATGTGGGGTGAGGTGTATGAGCCTCTGGTCGATGATAAATGGCCACACAACCCCCATTTGTTTTTGAAAATAGCCATGAGCGACCATGAAAATAGCCATGAGCGACCATTTTCAATAATACTAGAGGCTAACACCTACGGATTTTAGACCAAAAAATGGTCTCCACCAGAAATCCAAGAATGTGATCTATGGCAAGGAAACATATGTGTAGTGAGGTGTATGAGCCTCTAGTCGATGATCAATGGCCACACAACCCCCATTTTTGTCGAAAATAGCCATGAATGACCATTTTCAATAATATCGAAGGCTAACAGCGACCATTTTCAATAATACTAGAGGCTAAGACCTACGGATTTTTGACCAAGAAATGGTCTCCACCAGAAATCCAAGAATGTGATCTATGGCAAGGAAACATATGTGGGGTGAGGTTTATGAGCCTCTAGTCGATGATAAATGGCCACACAACCCCCATTTTTTATGAGCCTCTGGTCGATGATCAATGGCCACACAACCCCCATTTTTGTCGAAAATAGCCATGAATGACCATTTACAATAATACCGAAGGCTAACACCTACGGATTTTTGACCAAGAAATGGTCTCCTCCAGAAATCCAAGAATGTGATCTATGGCAAGGAAACATATGTGGGGTGAGGTGTATGAGCCTATGGTCGATGATCAATGGCCACACAACCCCCATTTTGCCGAAAATAGCCATGAATGACCATTTTCAATAATACCGAAGGCTAAGACCTACGGATTTTTGACCAAGAAATGGTCTCCACCAGAAATCCATGAATGTGATCTATGCAAGGAAACATATGTGGGGTGAGGTGTATGAGCCTCTGGTCGATGATCAATGGCCACACAACCCCCATTTTTGTCGAAAATAGCCATGAACGACCATTTTCCATAATACCGAAGGCTAACACCTACGGATTTTTAACCAAGAAATGGGGGTTGTGTGGCCATTGATCATCGACCAGACGCTCATACACCTCACCCCACATATGTTACCTTGCCATAGATCACATTCTTGGATTTCTGGTGGAGACCATTTCTTGGTCAAAAATCCGTAGGTGTTAGCCTTCGGTATTATTGTAAATGGTCATTCATGGCTATTTTCGACAAAAATGGGGGTTGTGTGGCCATTGATCATCGACCAGAGGCTCATACACCTCACCCCACATATGTTTCCTTACCATAGATCACATTCTTGGATTTCTGGTGGAGACCATTTCTTGGTCAAAAATCCGTAGGTCTTAGCCTCTAGTATTATTGAAAATGGTCGCTCATGGCTATTTTCGGCAAAAATGGGGGTTGTGTGGCCATTGATCATCGACCAAACGCTCATACACCTCACCCCACATATGTTTCCTTGCCATAGAATGACCATTTACAATAATACCGAAGGCTAACACCTATGGATTTTTGACCAAGAAATGGTCTCCACCAGAAATCCAAGAATTTGATCTATGGCAAGGAAAGATATGTGGGGTGAGGTGTATGAGCCCCTAGTCGATGATCAATGGCCACATAACCCCCATTTTTGTCGAAAATAGCCATGAATGACCATTTTCAATAATACCGAAGGCTAACACGTACGAGTTTTTAACCAAGAAATGGTTTCCACCAGAAATCCAAGAATGTAATCTATGGTGTGATCTATGGCAAGGAAACATATGTGGGGTGAGGTGTATGAGCCTCTGGTCGACGATCAATGTCCACACAACCCTAATTTTTGTCGAAAATAGCCATGAGCGACCATTTTCAATGACACTGAAGGCTAACACCTACGGATTTTTGACCAAGAAATGGTCTCCACCATAAATCCAAGAATGTGATCTATGGCAAGGAAACATATGTGGGGTGAGGTGTATGAGCGTCTGGTCGATGATCAATGGCCACACAACCCCCATTTTTGTCGAAAATAGCCATGAATGACCATTTTCAAAAATACCGGAGGCTAACACATTCGGATTTTTGACCAAGAAATGGTCTTCACCAGAAATCCAAGAATGTAATCTATGGCAAGGAAACATATGTGGGGTGAGGTTTATGAGCCTCTAGTCGATGATAAATGGCCACACAACCCCCATTTTTTATGAAAATAGCCATGAGCGACCTTGAAAATAGCCATGAGCGACCATTTTCAATAATACTAGAGGCTAACACCTACGGATTTTAGACCAAGAAATGGTCTCCACCAGAAATCCAAGAATGTGATCTATGGCAAGGAAACATATGTGTAGTGAGGTGTATGAGCCTCTAGTCGATGATCAATGGCCACACAACCCCCATTTTTGTCGAAAATAGCCATGAATGACCATTTTCAATAATATCGAAGGCTAACAGCGACCATTTTCAATAATACTAGAGGCTAAGACCTACGGATTTTTGACCAAGAAATGGTCTCCACCAGAAATCCAAGAATGTGATATATGGCAAGGAAACATATGTGGGGTGAGGTTTATGAGCCTCTAGTCGATGATAAATGGCCACACAACCCCCATTTTTTATGAGCCTCTGGTCGATGATCAATGGCCACACAACCCCCATTTTTGTCGAAAATAGCCATGAATGACCATTTACAATAATACCGAAGGCTAACACCTACGGATTTTTGACCAAGAAATGGTCTCCTCCAGAAATCCAAGAATGTGATCTATGGCAAGGAAACATATGTGGGGTGAGGTGTATGAGCCTATGGTCGATGATCAATGGCCACACAACCCCCATTTTGCCGAAAATAGCCATGAATGACCATTTTCAATAATACCGAAGGCTAAGACCTACGGATTTTTGACCAAGAAATGGTCTCCACCAGAAATCCATGAATGTGATCTATGCAAGGAAACATATGTGGGGTGAGGTGTATGAGCCTCTGGTCGATGATCAATGGCCACACAACCCCCATTTTTGTCGAAAATAGCCATGAACGACCATTTTCCATAATACCGAAGGCTAAGACCTACGGATTTTTAACCAAGAAATGGGGGTTGTGTGGCCATTGATCATCGACCAGACGCTCATACACCTCACCCCACCTATGTTACCTTGCCATAGATCACATTCTTGGATTTCTGGTGGAGACCATTTCTTGGTCAAAAATCCGTAGGTGTTAGCCTTCGGTATTATTGTAAATGGTCATTCATGGCTATTTTCGACAAAAATGGGGGTTGTGTGGCCATTGATCATCGACCAGAGGCTCATACACCTCACCCCACATATGTTTCCTTGCCATAGATCACATTCTTGGATTTCTGGTGAGACCATTTCTTGGTCAAAAATCCGTAGGTCTTAGCCTCTAGTATTATTGAAAATGGTCGCTCATGGCTATTTTCGGCAAAAATGGGGGTTGTGTGGCCATTGATCATCGACCAAACGCTCATACACCTCACCCCACATATGTTTCCTTGCCATAGAATGACCATTTACAATAATACCGAAGGCTAACACCTATGGATTTTTGACCAAGAAATGGTCTCCACCAGAAATCCAAGAATGTGATCTATGGCAAGGAAAGATATGTGGGGTGAGGTGTATGAGCCCCTAGTCGATGATCAATGGCCACATAACCCCCATTTTTGTCGAAAATAGCCATGAATGACCATTTTCAATAATACCGAAGGCTAACACGTACGAGTTTTTAACCAAGAAATGGTTTCCACCAGAAATCCAAGAATGTAATCTATGGTGTGATCTATGGCAAGGAAACATATGTGGGGTGAGGTGTATGAGCCTCTGGTCGACGATCAATGTCCACACAACCCTAATTTTTGTCGAAAATAGCCATGAACGACCATTTTCAATGACACTGAAGGCTAACACCTACGGATTTTTGACCAAGAAATGGTCTCCACCATAAATCCAAGAATGTGATCTATGGCAAGGAAACATATGTGGGGTGAGGTGTATGAGCGTCTGGTCGATGATCAATGGCCACACAACCCCCATTTTTGTCGAAAATAGCCATGAATGACCATTTTCAAAAATACCGGAGGCTAACACATTCGGATTTTTGACCAAGAAATGGTCTCCACCAGAAATCCAAGAATGTAATCTATGGCAAGGAAACATATGTGGGGTGAGGTTTATGAGCCTCTAGTCGATGATAAATGGCCACACAACCCCCATTTTTTATGAAAATAGCCATGAGCGACCTTGAAAATAGCCATGAGCGACCATTTTCAATAATACTAGAGGCTAACACCTACGGATTTTAGACCAAGAAATGGTCTCCACCAGAAATCCAAGAATGTGATCTATGGCAAGGAAACATATGTGTAGTGAGGTGTATGAGCCTCTAGTCGATGATCAATGGCCACACAACCCTCATTTTTGTCGAAAATAGCCATGAATGACCATTTTCAATAATACCGAAGGCTAACAGCGACCATTTTCAATAATACTAGAGGCTAAGACCTACGGATTTTTGTCCAAGAAATGGTCTCCACCAGAAATCCAAGAATGTGATCTATGGCAAGGAAACATATGTGGGGTGAGGTTTATGAGCCTCTAGTCGATGATAAATGGCCACACAACCCCCATTTTTTATGAGCCTCTGGTCGATGATTAATGGCCACACAACCCCCATTTTTGTCGAAAATAGCCATGAATGACCATTTACAATAATACCGAAGGCTAACACCTACGGATTTTTGACCAAGAAATGGTCTCCACCAGAAATCCAAGAATGTGATCTATGGCAAGGAAATATATGTGGGGTGAGGTGTATGAGCCTATGGTCGATGATCAATGGCCACACAACCCCCATTTTGCCGAAAATAGCCATGAATGACCATTTTCAATAATACCGAAGGCTAAGACCTACGAATTTTTGACCAAGAAATGGTCTCCACCAGAAATCCAAGAATGTGATCTATGGCAAGGAAACATATGTGGGGTGAGGTGTATGAACCTCTGGTCGATGATCAATGGCCACACAACCTCCATTTTTGTCGAAAATAGCCATGAACGACCATTTTCAATAATACCGAAGGCTAACACCTACGGATTTTTGACCAAGAAATGGTCTCCACCAGAAATCCAAGAATGTGATCTATGGCAAGGAAACATATGTGGGGTGAGGTGTATGAGCCTCTGGTCGACGATCAATGGCCACACAACCCTAATTTTTGTCGAAAATAGCCATGAACGACCATTTTCAATGACACTGAAGGCTAACACCTACAAATTTTTGACCAAGAAATGGTCTCCACCATAAATCCAAGAATGTGATCTATGGCAAGGAAACATATGTGGGGTGAGGTGTATGAGCCTCTAGTCGACGATCAATGGCCGCACAACCCCCATTTTGCCGAAAATAGCCATGAACGACCATTTTCAAAAATACCAAAGGCTAACACCTACGGATTTTTGACCAAGAAATGGTCTCCACCAGAAATCCAAGAATGTGATCTATGGCAAGGAAACATATGTGGGGTGAGGTGTACGAGCCTCTGGTCGATGATCAATGGCCACAGAACCCCCATTTTGCCGAAAATAGCCATGAATGACCATTTACAATAATACCGAGGGCTAACACCTACGAATTTTTGACCAAGAAATGGTCTCCACCAGAAATCCAAGAATGTGATCTATGGCAAGGAAACATATGTGGGGTGAGGTGTATGAGCCTCTAGTCGATGATCATTGGCCACACAACCCCCATTTTTGTCAAAAATAGCCATGAACGACCATTTTCAATAATACCGAAGGCTAACACCTACGGATTTTTGACCAAGAAATGGTCCATTTTGCCGAAAATAGCCATGAATGACCATTTACAATAATACCGAAGGCTAACACCTACGGATTTTTGACCAAGAAATGGTCTCCACCAGAAATCCAAGAATGTGATCTATGGCAAGGAAACATATGTGGGGTGAGATTTATGAGCCTGTAGTTGATGATAAATGGCCACACAACCCCCATTTTTTTATGAAAATAGCCATGAGCGACCATTTTCAGTAATATTAGAGGCTAAGACCTACAGATTTTTTACCAAGAAATGGTCTCCACCAGAAATCTAAGAATGTGATCTACGACAAGGAAACATATGTGGGGTGAGGTGTATGAGCGTCTGGTCGATGATCAATGGCCACACAACCCCCATTTTTGTCGAAAATAGCCATGAACGACCATTTTCAATAATACAGAAGGCTAACACCTACGGATTTTTGACCAAGAAATCGTCGCCACCAGAAATCCAAGAATGTGATCTATGGCAAGGAAACATATGTGTAGTGAGGTGTACGCGCCTCTGGTCGATGATCAATGGCCACACAACCCCCATTTTTGTCGAAAATAGCCATGAATGACCATTTTCAATAATATCGAAGGCTAACACCTACGGATTTTTGACCAAGAAATGGTCTCCACCAGAAATCCAAGAATATTAGAGGCTAAGACCATTTCTTGGTCAAAAATCCGTACGTGTTAGCCTCTAGTATTATTGAAAATGGTCACTCATGGCTATTTTCAAGGTCGCTCATGGCTATTTTCATAAAAAATGGGGGTTGTGTGGCCATTGATCATCGACCAGAGGCTCATACACCTCACCCCACATATGTTTCCTTGCCATAGATCACATTCTTGGATTTCTGGTGGAGACCATTTCTTGGTCAAAAATCCGTAGGTCTTAGCCTCTAGTATTATTGAAAATGGTCACTGTTAGCCTTCGGTATTATTGAAAATGGTCATTCATGGCTATTTTCGACAAAAATGGGGGTTGTGTGGCCATTGATCATCGACCAGAGGCTCATACACCTCACCCCACATATGTTTCCTTGCCATAGATCACATTCTTGGATTTCTGGTGGAGACCATTTCTTGGTCAAAAATCCGTAGGTCTTAGCCTCTAGTATTATTGAAAATGGTCGCTCATGGCTATTTTCGGCAAAAATGGGGGTTGTGTGGCCATTGATCATCGACCAGACGCTCATACACCTCACCCCACATATGTTTCCTTGCCATAGAATGACCACTTACAATAATACCGAAGGCTAACACCTACGGATTTTTGACCAAGAAATGGTCTCCACCAGAAATCCAAGAATGTGATCTATGGCAAGGAAACATATGTGGGGTGTGGTGTATGAGCCTCTGGTCGATGGTCAATGGCCACACAACCCCCATTTTTGTCGAAAATAGCCATGAATGACCATTTTCAATAATACCGAAGGCTAACACGTACGAGTTTTTAACCAAGAAATGGTTTCCACCAGAAATCCAAGAATGTGATCTATGGCAAGGAAACATATGTGGGGTGAGGTGTATGAGCGTCTGGTCGATGATCAATGGCCACACAACCCCCATTTTTGTCGAAAATAGCCATGAACGACCTTGAAAATAGCCATGAGCGACCATTTTCAATATTACTAGAGGCTAACACCTACGGATTTTAGACCAAGAAATGGTCTCCACCAGAAATCCAAGAATGTGATCTATGACAAGGAAACATATGTGGGGTGAGGTGTATGAGCGTCTGGTCGATGATCAATGGCCACACAACCCCCATTTTTGTCGAAAATAGCCGTGAACGACCATTTTCAATAATACCGAAGGCTAACACCTATGGATTTTTGACCAAGAAATGGTCTCCACCAGAAATCCAAGAATGTGATCTATGGCAAGGAAACATATGTGGGGTGAGGTGTATGAGCCTCTAGTCGATGATCAATGGCCAGACAACCCCCATTTTTGTCGAAAATAGCCATGAATGACCATTTTCAAAAATACCAAAGGCTAACACGTACGGATTTTTGACCAAGAAATGGTCTCCACCAGAAATCCAAGAATGTGATCTATGGCAAGGAAACATATGTGGGGTGAGGTGTACGAGCCTCTAGTCGATGATCAATGGCCACACAACCCCCATTTTGCCGAAAATAGCCATGAATGACCATTTTCAATAATACCGAAGGCTAACACGTACGAGTTTTTAACCAAGAAATGGTTTCCACCAGAAATCCAAGAATGTAATCTATGGCAAGGAAACATATGTGGGGTGAGGTTTATGAGCCTCTTGTCGATGATAAATGGCCACACAACCCCCATTTTTTATGAAAATAGCCATGAGCGACCTTGAAAATAGCCATGAGCGACCATTTTCAATAATACTAGAGGCTAACACCTACGGATTTTAGACCAAGGAATGGTCTCCACCAGAAATCCAAGAATGTGATCTATGGCAAGGAAACATATGTGGGGTGAGGTGTATGAGCGTCTGGTCGATGATCAATGGCCACACAACCCCCCTATTTTTGTAGAAAATAGCATGAACGACCATTTTCAATAATACCGAAGGCTAACACCTACGGATTTTTGACCAAGAAATGGTCTCCACCAGAAATCCAAGAATGTGATCTATGGCAAGGAAACATATGTGGGGTGAGGTGTATGAGCCTCTGGTCGATGATCAATGGCCACACAACCCCCATTTTTGTCGAAAATAGCCATGAACGACCATTTTCAATAATATTAGAGGCTAAGACCTACGGATTTTTGACCAAGAAATGGTCTCCACCAGAAATCCAAGAATGTGATCTATGGCAAGGAAACATATGTGGGGTGAGGTGTATGAGCCTCTGGTCGATGATCAATGGCCACACAACCCCCATTTTTGTCGAAAATAGCCATGAACGACCATTTTCAATAATATCGAAGGCTAACACCTACGGATTTTTGACCAAGAAATGGTCTCCACCAGAAATCCAAGAATGTGATCTACGACAAGGAAACATATGTGGGGTGAGGTGTATGAGCCTCTGGTCGACGATCAATGGCCACACAACCCCCATTTTGCCGAAAATAGCCATGAATGACCATTTTCAATAATACCGAAGGCTAACACGTACGAGTTTTTAACCAAGAAATGGTTTCCACCAGAAATCCAAGAATGTAATCTATGGCAAGGAAACATATGTGGGGTGAGGTTTATGAGCCTCTAGTCGTTGATAAATGGCCACACAACCCCCATTTTTTATGAAAATAGCCATGAGCGACCTTGAAAATAGCCATGAGCGACCATTTTCAATAATACTAGAGGCTAACACCTACGGATTTTAGACCAAGAAATGGTCTCCACCAGAAATCCAAGAATGTGATCTATGGCAAGGAAACATATGTGGGGTGAGGTGTATGAGCATCTGGTCGATGATCAATGGCCACACAACCCCCATTTTTTTATGAAAATAGCCATGAGCGACCATTTTCAATAATATTAGAGGCTAAGACCTACGGATTTTTGACCAAGAAATGGTCTCCACCAGAAATCCAAGAATGTGATCTATGGCAAGGAAACATATGTGGGGTGAGGTGTATGAGCCTCTGGTCGATGATCAATGGCCACACAACCCCCATTTTTGTCGAAAATAGCCATGAATGACCATTTACAATAATACCGAAGGCTAACACCTACGGATTTTTGACCAAGAAATGGTCTCCACCAGAAATCCAAGAATGTGATCTATGGCAAGGAAACATATGTGGGGTGAGGTGTATGAGCCTCTGGTCGATGATCAATGGCCACACAACCCCCATTTTTTATGAAAATAGCCATGAACGACCATTTTCAATAATACCGAAGGCTAACACCTACGGATTTTTGACCAAGAAATGGTCTCCACCAGAAATCCAAGAATGTGATCTATGGCAAGGAAACATATGTGGGGTGAGGTGTATGAGCCTCTGGTCGATGATCAATGGCCACACAACCCCCATTTTTGTCGAAAATAGCCATGAACGACCATTTTCAATAATACCGAAGGCTAACACCTACGGATTTTTGACCAAGAAATGGTCTCCACCAGAAATCCAAGAATGTGATCTATGGCAAGGAAACATATGTGGGGTGAGGTGTGTGAGCGTCTGGCCTCACTACATATATGTTTCCTTGCCATATATCACATTCTTGGATTTATGGTAGAGACCATTTCTTGGTCAAAAATCCGTAGGTGTTAGCCTTCGGTATTATTAAAAATGGTCATTCATGGCTATTTTCGACACAAATGGGGGTTGTGTGGCCATTGATCACCGACCAGAGGCTTGTACACCTCACCCCACATATGTTTCCTTGCCATAGATCACATTCTTGGATTTCTGGTGGAGACCATTTCTTGGTCAAAAATCCGTACGTGTTAGCCTTTGGTATTTTTGAAAATGGTCATTCATGGCTATTTTCGGCAAAATGGGGGTTGTGTGGCCATTGATCATCGACCAGAGGCTCATACACCTCACCCCACATATGTTTCCTTGCCATAGATCACATTCTTGGATTTCTGGTGGAGACCATTTCTTGGTCAAAAATCCGTAGGTCTTAGCCTCTAATATTATTGAAAATGGTCGCTCATGGCTATTTTCAAGGTCGCTCGTGGATATTTTCATAAAAAATGGGTGTGGGGTGAGGTGTACGAGCCCCTGGTCGATGATCAATGGCCACACAACCCTAATTTTTGTCGAAAATAGCCATGAACGACCATTTTCAATGACACTGACGGCTAACACCTACGGATTTTTGACCAAGAAATGGTCTCCACCATAAATCAAAAAATGTGATCTATGGCAAGGAAACATATGTGTAGTGAGGTGTATGAGCCTCTGGTCGATGATCAATGGCCACACAACCCCCATTTTGCCGAAAATAGCCATGAATGACCATTTTCAATAATACCGAAGGCTAACACGTACGAGTTTTTAACCAAGAAATGGTCTCCACCAGAAATCCAAGAATGTGATCTATGGCAAGGAAACATATGTGGGGTGAGGTGTATGAGCCTATGGTCGATGATCAATGGCCACACAACCCCCATTTTTGTCGAAAATAGCCATGAATGACCATTTACAATAATACCGAAGGCTAACACCTACGGATTTTTGACCAAGAAATTGTCCCCACCAGAAATCCAAGAATGTGATCTATGGCAAGGAAACATATGTGGGGTGAGGTGTACGAGCCTCTAGTCGATGATCAATGGCCACACAACCCCCACATATGTTTCCTTGCCATAGATCACATTCTTGGATTTCTGGTGGAGACCATTTCTTGGTCAAAAATCCGTAGGTGTTAGCCTTCGGTATTATTGAAAATGGTCGTTCATGGCTATTTTCGGCAAAATGGGGGTTCTGTGGCCATTGATCATCGACCAGAGGCTCGTACACCTCACTACACATATGTTTCCTTGCCATAGATCACATTCTTGGATTTCAGGTGGAGACCATTTCTTGGTCAAAAATCCGTAGGTGTTAGCCTTCGGTATTATTGAAAATGGTCGTTCATGGCTATTTTCGACAAAAATGGGGGTTGTGTGGCCATTGATCATCGACCAGAGGCTCATACACCTCACCCCACATATGTTTCCTTGCCATAGATCACATTCTTGGATTTCTGGTGGAGACCATTTCTTGGTCAAAAATCCGTACGTGTTAGCCTTTGGTATTTTTGAAAATGGTCGTTCATGGCTTGGTCGATGATCAATGGCCACACAACCCCCATTTTTTATGAAAATAGCCATGAGCGACCATTTTCAATAATATTAGAGGCTAAGACCTACGGATTTTTGACCAAGAAATGGTCTCCACCAGAAATCCAAGAATGTGATCTATGGCAAGGAAACATATGTGGGGTGAGGTGTATGAGCCTCTGGTCGATGATCAATTGCCACACAACCCCCATTTTTGTCGAAAATAGCCATGAATGACCATTTACAATAATACCGAAGGCTAACACCTACGGTTTTTGACCAAGAAATGGTCTCCACCAGAAATCCAAGAATGTGATCTATGGCAAGGAAACATATGTGTTTGAGGTGTATGAGCCTATGGTCGATGATCAATGGCCACACAACCCCCATTTTTGTCGAAAATTGTAACACCCCTGGTGTTACTATAACTAAAACTTGAGCATGGCATCATGAGCATTGGCATTGCATATGTTTGACACACCTAGAGTGCATTCACTAGGCAAAAATTTCAAACAAGTTGTATTGTTTTAAGTGTTTTGCAACTAGAACCCTAGTTAAGGAACTTAACCCTAAATGGGGATTATAGGGGTAAAACTTTACCCAAGTTAAGAAAACCTAAATACTTTAGGGTAAAAGTCATAAAATGACCCTAAAAATAAACTTGAATCACTTTTGTACCCCTGAGATACCAGAAACCCTAATTGGAACCCTGGAAAACCCTAAACCAAACCCTAGGGGCTTATATGCAAAATTAGTCCACTTTTGGGCTAAAGTGCAAAAACCAAGCCAAATAGGTTTCTTAAGTCCCTTGGTTCACAAAAATGTGTACTTGAAAGCAAAACCTAAGGTTTTGGACCTAAATGCAAAATGGACCTCATTTGAGTTTTACTCTAAGTCTGAAAATCAGTGAATGGACTCAACTTTGGGGCTTTGTAACTTACAAAGTATAGGGTTTTTATCCTAGGTCACCACATCAAGGTTGAAGACCAATTATAGGAGAACAACTTTGCTAAAGAGTGCAAGCATAGTTGTTATGAGAAATTTGGAGAAAACCAAGCCTAAAGTTGGGCTGTCAGGCTGTTATGTCTGAATTTTCAGACTAGCAGTGAACTGACCTCGACTTCAAGCTGGGTTTTGAGCATGATCCAGTGCTCAAATGAGTTTGATCTCTATAGTTGGATTGTAGCTGGTTTGTAACTCTACAACTTTGGTACAGAGTCTGGACAAAGTTACAGTGTAAAATTTGGAGAAATACTGCTCTGAACTTGCTCTGTCAGGCTAACTGATGGGATCTTCCCATGGTACAGTAACCGGTAACTGAAGAAGATCTTCCCCGTGCTCATCACCGGTAGCCGTCGCCGTCGATCGTCGTCGCTGTGATTCGTGCTCGGCGGTCACTGGATAAGTCCGTCGCGGTAAGGTCCTCGTCACCGGTGAGCTGGAAGTCACCCCGCTCGGCCACGGTACATCTCCTCTAGCTCACCGCCCGCGGTAAAGCGCTCGCCGTCGACCGCCGCCTCTCGGCCGGGTGCCGCGTGGCTCTACACTTTCACCGTGTCGCCATGACCTTCTCTGAACCCTCCGTGGCTCACCGGAGTTACTGCCACGTCGTTGGCCACGTACCCGCGAAGCCAGTGCTTCTTCCTCCTCTCCGGCCGTCGACGCATCGCGGTCAAATTGAGAGCCACCGCTCTCGGAGCCTATAAATTGAGGGCAGGGCTAGTTACGCCATGAAATTGTGAAGCTCTAGCACCCGTTCCCACACCCGATTGTCCACCAGCTCGCCTGAATTTTGCACTTTCCCCAAATCGGTTCTCCGCCGCCGTAGAAGTGAACTCACCGTCGCCAGCCCAACTCCGGTCAGTGCCCGCCCTTTTCTTCCTCGTTTGAGCATTCTCATGCCTCTGTGATGCTCCCCGACCCCTTTAATTGAACTAGACCGGTGCCCATCGCCGGGAACACGATCATGTTGCCGTTGTACTTACGGCCACCGTGGCCGGAGCTCCCTAGCCCACCAATAATGCAATTAAGTTGGGGGAAACATTCTTGGGGACCCGGATTTAGTCTCAGCCGAAGATTAGCACCGGTCACTGCCTCAATCGGCCGGCGTAGTTGCTCGCCGGAGCGCGGCCGTGCTTGAACGCCGTCGGGGACTGCGAGTTGTGAATTGACAAGAACCCGGGGACCTTTTTGTGAAATGTCAATGACCCCAGGAAATAGTAACCGAACCCGCTTCCTGTTAGATAAAACCTCGAGGGCTTTTCTGCAAAGCCGCCATCGCGCGCGCGGGCGCGGGCGCGATTCTGCTGCTGTTGGGCCGACCTGGGCTGGTTTCGGCCCAAGCCTGTTCATCGTGTTCTTTTTTCTATTTCTAGCAAACTTTAAAAATGTGTAGAAAAATTTAGAAAAATGCTAAAATTGTGAAACTAATTTTCCTAGGTTTGTTATTTTCTATAGTATTTAACAAAAATAAGTTGGTGATTTTTAGTGGAAGTAAGAAATTTTAGGGTATTTAAAGTAGTTAAAAGTCTTGATTATAGATTTTTAGAAAATAATTGATAGGTCCTAAAATGCCCAAAATTTTTATATGAGTGTTATTCAATATTGAGAAGCCTTGGGTAAAGTTTGAATTGATTTGGACCTTGTTTGATCACCAAACCCCAAAACACCCCCCCTGCCCTATGAACTCCTTTACCGACTCCGGAAACCCTAAGTTCCCGGAACTCCGTGAAGGCAAGTTGTATTCAAGACATAAATAATAAGTTTATGTTGTCTTTGCATCCTCATGAGCATCCCATGGCATCCATTCTTATACATGCATATGGTTATGATTAGAACGAGAAGAAGAGATAGAAGTCCCCGAAGAGCAAGTGCAACCACCTTTGGACACTCAGGCCAGGAATAGTTTCTGCTTCGACATTTGTGGATCCGAGCCTGAATCACCTGCAAACGAAGGCAAGCCCCGGTGCATTTGCCACCTCCCTTGATGTTTTAAAATTTTTCTCACTTGCTTGCTGCATTAAGTTATAGGAGTTGATTGTTAAACAATTCCTGCATTACCTTCCTTGATCTTGATTACCCCCCCTTGAAATCCTGTTTTTACAAAAGGTTTTACTATGCTTAGTATTGCTTTAGAAAAACAAAAGGATTTGTTTTACAAAAGATGTTTGGCAAAAGTGGTCGGGATGGTTTCGAAAACAAAACTTGATGGTGGATCCATCATGGCCATGATGGGTCCAACATCGGGAAAGATGTACCTCTGTCAGGTACCAAGTTTTTGGGTTAAAAAGATTAAGCTGAGACCGGGCGGGTGACTTGCACAAGAAAGAGAGTCTCGGTGTAGTGTCTCCATCCGAGTCGATTAAGGACCGTCTCGATGTAGGCCTGCTGACCGAGGACCCTTTAACTGGTCACATGCCTCGTCATGGGTAAGCCTTGCCTCGGGCAGACTAAGGCCGGAATAAGATACCACGAAATGGGAGTGGAGCGGTGGCGAGAGTAGCGTGTACCCTCCGTGGCAAGAGGCTGGACGGTGGTGTATCTGTGCTCTCGGTTTGCGTGAACCTGATCCGGTCTTAAGAACCCCGGTGGCGGGTTGACATATGCAAGGGTTAAGTGCTACATATGTCGTGTGATTGGAGATCCTCAGCTGAGTATAATCGATTCGGATCGCCGTACCTCCGCGGTTATGGAGACTTGGCCACTGACTTACACGTAGCATTCCACTAAAGATGATGGGTTTTTGTTAAGAAATTGGCTAGTGCAGGACCAGTGATTGAACTAGGGTAGAAAGAACTCTAGTGGCAGATAATTTTACTTAACTTGACAAATAAAATTGGATTTTAAGGATCCACTTTAGTAAGCATTTCTGCAAAACAGAGTCTTTGAATATTGAAAAGCCTTACCTTGACTCCCACATAACCAGCATACCCTTGAGAGTCTTTTCTTTAGTCGGGTAAGACTTGCTGAGTATTCCATACTCAGGGTTTATCCCTTTGTTGTTTTTAGGTGAGGAAGTAGCAGACTTTTGCTACTTCTGTGCCAAGGTGGTTCCAAAAGAAGAAAATCAAGACTGAAGTGCGGGAGGACTCGGTCCTCCGTTTAGGATCTTTTGCTTTTAGCTTATCGGGAGGAGTCTTGTGCCTCCCCTGGTTTGTATAATATTACTCCTATGCACTCACTTTTAGGCTGGTCTGTAATAATATAACTCAAGCTTACTTTTGAAATAAATGTAAGATTATGTAATTCGCTTCCGCATTTCTTCATCTCCGATGTTCTGTAATGTCTACAAGATGGGTGAGACGTTCCTGGTGAGGTAAGGAAAGATACCGAACTTATCAAGTAGTTCAGGGGCACCTACAGGGTTGTCTGATGTCCGTTGGACAAGGACAACTGTAGGTGGGCCTAATTACTTGGGAGGTTCCGTCACAGCTGGTATCGGAGCGTAGCCCTTCTTGGCAGATATTATGAAGCATCTTCAAAAGGATTTTTAAGAGTCTTACCTAAAAATTCTTTTCTCTTCTTACCTAAGTATTCTGAAGAAGTCTATCTTAAAGACCAGATAGGAAGAGTGCAACATATAGAAGGTTGAATCGACTAAGGTTGATTCTGTAATTATACATGCATCATGCTAAGAATCTTACTAATAACATTTTCCCCCTTAGAAAAGATGCCGCCACGTACCAGGCTAACGGCTCGCAAGTCCACGGGACCAATTGGGGTGCCTCGGCATCAATTGGCTCCCCGACATGAAAGTAGCAGCAGTGGAAGCAACGACTCGATCGGAGACCTTGAAGCTCGTGTGAGTCGACTTCAAGCAGCACTTCAACATAGGACTAATGCTTGGGTCGCTGACGGTGATAGAATCAACGAACTACGAAGGGACATCCGACATCTGCAGGATCAACTCGCTGATCGAGACTTAGCACTTGACTGGGCTGTGCAGTCTCGTTTGCTAATGTGTGCTAAGGAAGCAAGGGCTCAGGCCCGAGTTAAAGAACTTAGCTCGACTGTTGATAACCTGCAGGTTTACTGCAACACTTTGCACGAGGAAGTCCATATATTATACTCACAACTACACCCAAGTGAGCCTGCACCACCTGCTGAGGCAGAAGCTGGACCATCTCACGTTGCGGGACGTGCGCTGGGTGGGGAGTTAGACCTTTTTGAGCCTCCTCCTTCCTTGAGGTTGGTAGATGTCTGGACTCCCACACCTGACGATGAAGCCGCCAAGACTGATGGCAAGCAGGAATAAGGGTGTAATAGAAGTAGAGTAGTGTATTGTAGGGTATTGTAGGGTGTATTGTTATATAATGGGTATTGTATCCTGTTAATAGGTTGAACTTTTGTATAATGGGTATTGTATCCTGTTATGTAAGATTGAGTCTGTATCATTACTCTTCATAGTAATGTAAAACGGAAGGTTTCCTTGGGCATATTATGTTTATTCAAATGTTTTTGCCTCAGATGCCGACCAGGACTCGTGCACAGGATGCAGCCGGAACATCCGGGGGTCGGGACGTTACCCCGAATCCGCCTCCCGTTCCACCCACGCTTGCCGAGGCAATTGCTGCCTTGGTGAACGCCACAGCCGACAACACCCGCTTCCTGAGGGAGATGGCGGGTCAGCAACAGCTTCAACAACAAGCAGGAAGAGGATTCCAACAAGGTCCCCGTGAGACCACTTATCTGGATTTCTCTGAGACTCGTCCGCCTCTCTTCATCAAAGCAGAAGACCCGCTCGAGGCCGACGAATGGATACGGGTCATAGAGCAGAAGTTTGGCCTTGTACGCTGTTCGGAAGTACAGAAGCCACTGTTTGCAGCACAGCAACTCCGAGGACCTGCCAGTACTTGGTGGGGAACTTTGTGGCCATCCAGCCGGACAACCATCAAATTACATGGAACGAGTTCAAAGCAGCATTCTGTGAGCATTACATTCCTGAGGGAGTGCTACACATGAAACAAGAAGAGTTTATGAAACTGAAGCAAGGCGGAGATACCGTCACTCAATACCTCAACAAGTTCAATCACCTGTCACAGTACGCAATTGATCAGGTGAATACGGATTTGAAAAAGAAGAATTGTTTTATGAGAGGACTGAACGACCGGATGCAGCGAAAAATGGCTGCATGTATTGATCTTACTTATGGAAAGGCTGTCAGCACAGCCTTATCTGTGGAGGCCAAATATGCAAATTCTGGAAAGACTAAGGGATTCGGTGGTGAGCGGCCTAATCAGGGCCAGGCGAAGAAACCACGGTTTGTGATTCGACCCTCAAACCAAAATCGCCCTTTTTCTCGTCCACCTTCATTTCCCTTCAAGCAGCCTATTATTATCCGCCCCAACAATGCCCCCACTACCCCAAAGCAGCCGGGTGCCCCAGGCACTCGATTCCCTGCCTTGCCAAGTTCTTCAACTGGATGTTTTAACTGTGGCAAATCTGGGCATTTTATTAAAGATTGTCCCTATCCAAGGCAAAATCAGGCTAATAATCAGCATGGATCGGGAAATTCAGCTCCAGGCAAGGGAAGTACTTCGGGCAAGAATACCAAGAAAACGGGGCGAGTATATTATACGCAAGTGGCTACTACACCGGAAGGAGAGCCGGTGATGATGGGTACGTTCCCTGTGGCCAGTCACCCTGCAATAATTCTTTTTGATTCTGGTGCTTCACATACATTTATTAGCAAGAAGTTTGTGGAACAACATCATATTGCATACCATGAATCAAAGGAGGGATTTAAAATACATTCACCTGGGGGACACATTTATACTAAAGAAGTGGCCTATGGTGTGCCAGTAACAATGGCCGGACGGAACTTTCCTGCTAACATGATTGTTCTGAAGGGCCAGGATATAGATGTAATTTTGGGAATGAATTGGTTAACCCAACACAAGGCAATTCTCAACACTGAACTCAGAACCGTCAGGTTGAGTTATAACCAAGAAGAGATTCTCTTGACTCTCCCCGCAACCAATCCAGCCAAAGCTTCTGGTAGAGTCTATGAAGCCATTGTACCGGAGATCAAGAACATTCCGGTAGTATGTGAGTTTCCAGATGTATTTCCGGAAGATTTGCCTGGACTACCCCCTGAAAGAGAGGTAGAATTTGTGATTGAGCTAAAGCCCGGTACGGCTCCGATTTCCCGAAGATCGTACCGTATGCCCCCTAATGAATTGGCAGAATTGAAGATTCAATTACAAGACCTGCTGAATAAGGGATTCATCCGGCCAAGCTCGTCCCCGTGGGGTTGTCCCGCCATCTTTGTGAAGAAGAAGGATCAAACCTTGCGCATGTGCGTGGACTATCGGCCCCTGAATGAGGTCACCATCAAGAATAAGTACCCTCTTCCAAGAATCGACATCTTGTTTGATCAACTAACTGGGGCGAGGGTATTTTCTAAAATTGATCTCAGGTCGGGCTATCATCAGATCCGTATTCGGCCCGAGGATATACCGAAGACCGCATTCACTATGCGGTATGGATTGTTTGAATACTTGGTGATGTCTTTCGGGCTCACAAATGCTCCTGCCCATTTCACTTATTTAATGAACTCGGTGTTCATGCCTGAATTGGACAAGTTCGTGGTAGTCTTCATTGATGATATCTTGATATATTCCAAGAATGAAGAAGACCATGCTCAGCATTTACGGATTGTATTGACGCGCCTAAGGGAACACCAGCTATATGCCAAGTTCAGCAAGTGCGCATTCTGGCTGGAAGAAATTCAATTTTTGGGGCACGTATTATCAGCTAAAGGAATTGCGGTAGATCCTAGCAAGGTCAAAGATATTCTGGAATGGAAACCCCCAACAACTGTTCACCAAGTCCGGAGTTTTCTTGGACTAGCTGGGTATTATCGTAGATTCATACCAGATTTCTCTAAGCTTGTGAAGCCAATCACAAGCTTGTTGAAAAATGACATCAAGTTCAATTGGTCTTCTAAGTGCAAAGAAGCCTTTGAGCAACTGAAGACATTATTGACCACTGCTCCGGTATTAGCTCAACCGGACATCACTAAGCCTTTCGATGTGTATTGTGATGCATCTGGCAGTGGGCTTGGCTGTGTACTGATGCAAGAGGGCCGAGTGATTGCGTATGCTTCAAGGCAGTTGCGCCGACATGAGGAGCACTATCCAACTCATGATCTGGAGTTAGCTGCTGTGGTTCATGCCCTAAAGATTTGGCGTCACTATCTGCTGGGAAATATCTGTCACATATATACAGATCATAAAAGTTTGAAGTACATCTTCACCCAGTCAGAGTTAAATATGAGGCAAAGACGATGGCTTGAGCTCATTAAAGACTACGAACTGGAGATCCATTATCACCCGGGCAAGGCCAATGTAGTGGCAGATGCACTGAGCCGTAAGGTTGCCTGCCACTGTCTTATGGCGAAGACTTCCGAGAACACTTTGTGTCAGGAAATGGAAAAGCTAAACCTGGGGATCATTCAACAAGGGACTCTAAATCAGTTAAGGCTTGAGTCAATCATTTTGCAAAGAATAATTGATGCTCAAAAAGATAATCTGGGTATGAAGCACATACGAGAAAAGATAAGGGCTGGAACAGCCAAGTGTTTCAAAGAAGACGATCAAGGTGTGATATGGTTTAAAAACCGCATAGTTGTGCCAAAGAACGAAGAGCTCCGCCAGCAAATTCTGGATGAGGCACATCTTAGTCGTTATTCTATTCATCCTGGAAGCACTAAGATGTATCAAGACTTAAAGCAACATTACTGGTGGACAAAAATGAAGATTGAAATTGCACGCTATGTGGCTAAATGCGACACCTGCAGACGTGTCAAAGCCATACACATGAAAACTGCTGGTCCATTGCAATCTTTGTCAATCCCAACCTGGAAATGGGAAGACATAAGCATGGACTTCATTGTGGGATTGTTCAGGACCGCAAAAGGATATGACTCTATTTGGGTGATTGTTGATCGACTTACAAAGATTGCTCACTTTCTGCCGGTCAAGACAAATTCCCCGGTTACTGTCTACGCCCAATTGTACATTGCTCGTATTCTTAGTCTGCATGGTGTTCCGAAGACCATTGTGTCGGATCGTGGACCCCAATTTGTAGCCAAGTTTTGGGAAGCACTTCACAACTCCTTGGGTACTAAATTACTCCACAGTTCGGCTTATCATCCTCAAACCAGTGGGCAGACTGAGAGGGTGAACCAAATACTTGAAGATATGCTGCGGGCATGTGTCCTGGATTTCTCACCAAAATGGGATGAATGTTTGCCCCTAGCAGAGTTTTCATACAATAATAGTTATCAAGAAAGTATTAAGATGGCACCCTTTGAAGCTTTATATGGACGACGGTGTCGGACTCCGCTAAATTGGTCTGAACCTGGAGAAAGATACTTCTTTAGACCTGATATGGTGAAAGAGGTTGAAGAAAAGGTTCAGAGAATTATCCATAATATGAAGAAAGCTCAAGCACGGCAAAAGAGTTATGCCGACAAACGGCGAATGCCCTTATATTTCCTGGAAGGAGACTATGTCTACTTGAAGGTCTCACCAATGAAGGGTGTATCGCGTTTCGGAGTTAAAGGAAAACTTGCACCACGATATATTGGTCCTTTTCTTATTCTGGAAAGATATGGGCCAGTGGCGTATCGACTTCAGCTCCCCGAAACATTGTCTGCTGTGCATAATGTGTTCCACGTGTCACAATTGAAAAAGTGTCTTAGGGTTCCTGATCGAACCGTTGAAGTGACTGATGTTGTCCTGGAACCAGATTTAACATACTCGGAACATCTTATTCGAGTTCTGGATCAAAAGGACAGGGTCACCCGAAGAAAGACTCTCAAGTTCTACAAGATACAGTGGAACCAACATTCGGAAGATGAGGCTACATGGGAAACCCAAGACTTCTTGAATAAGAATTTCCCAGGCTTTCTAGCCTCATGTAAACTGTAAAGCCTGTATAGCTGTTGTAATAAAGAAGTAACCCCCACATCACCCCTGCCTTGTACCAAAATTAAGGAAATAAAAATGTGATGCGTTTCCTTTACCATTACTTACCCTAGGATTTTTAATCTCGGGACGAGATTCTTTTATGGGGGGAAGGATGTAACACCCCTGGTGTTACTATAACTAAAACTTGAGCACGACATCATGAGCATTGGCATTGCATATGTTTGACACACCTAGAGTGCATTCACTAGGCAAAAATTTCAAACAAGTTGTATTGTTTTAAGTGTTTTGCAACTAGAACCCTAGTTAAGGAACTTAACCCTAAATGGGGATTATAGGGGTAAAACTTTACCCAAGTTAAGAAAACCTAAATACTTTAGGGTAAAAGTCATAAAATGACCCTAAAAATAAACTTGAATCACTTTTGTACCCCTGAGATACCAGAAACCCTAATTGGAACCCTGGAAAACCCTAAACCAAACCCTAGGGGCTTATATGCAAAATTAGTCCACTTTTGGGCTAAAGTGCAAAAACCAAGCCAAATAGGTTTCTTAAGTCCCTTGGTTCACAAAAATGTGTACTTGAAAGCAAAACCTAAGGTTTTGGACCTAAATGCAAAATGGACCTCATTTGAGTTTTACTCTAAGTCTGAAAATCAGTGAATGGACTCAACTTTGGGGCTTTGTAACTTACAAAGTATAGGGTTTTTACCCTAGGTCACCACATCAAGGTTGAAGACCAATTATAGGAGAACAACTTTGCTAAAGAGTGCAAGCATAGTTGTTATGAGAAATTTGGAGAAAACCAAGCCTAAAGTTGGGCTGTCAGGCTGTTATGTCTGAATTTTCAGACTAGCAGTGAACTGACCTCGACTTCAAGCTGGGTTTTGAGCATGATCCAGTGCTCAAATGAGTTTGATCTCTATAGTTGGATTGTAGCTGGTTTGTAACTCTACAACTTTGGTACAGAGTCTGGACAAAGTTACAGTGTAAAATTTGGAGAAATACTGCTCTGAACTTGCTCTGTCAGGCTAACTGATGGGATCTTCCCATGGTACAGTAACCGGTAACTGAAGAAGATCTTCCCCGTGCTCATCACCGGTAGCCGTCGCCGTCGATCGTCGTCGCTGTGATTCGTGCTCGGCGGTCACTGGATAAGTCCGTCGCGGTAAGGTCCTCGTCACCGGTGAGCTGGAAGTCACCCCGCTCGGCCACGGTGCATCTCCTCTAGCTCACCGCCCGCGGTAAAGCGCTCGCCGTCGACCGCCGCCTCTCGGCCGGGTGCCGCGTGGCTCTACACTTTCACCGTGTCGCCATGACCTTCTCTGAACCCTCCGTGGCTCACCGGAGTTACTGCCACGTCGTTGGCCACGTACCCGCGAAGCCAGTGCTTCTTCCTCCTCTCCGGCCGTCGACGCATCGCGGTCAAATTGAGAGCCACCGCTCTCGGAGCCTATAAATTGAGGGCAGGGCTAGTTACGCCATGAAATTGTGAAGCTCTAGCACCCGTTCCCACACCCGATTGTCCACCAGCTCGCCTGAATTTTGCACTTTCCCCAAATCGGTTCTCCGCCGCCGTAGAAGTGAACTCACCGTCGCCAGCCCAACTCCGGTCAGTGCCCGCCCTTTTCTTCCTCGTTTGAGCATTCTCATGCCTCTGTGATGCTCCCCGACCCCTTTAATTGAACTAGACCGGTGCCCATCGCCGGGAACACGATCATGTTGCCGTTGTACTTACGGCCACCGTGGCTGGAGCTCCCTAGCCCACCAATAATGCAATTAAGTTGGGGGAAACATTCTTGGGGACCCGGATTTAGTCTCAGCCGAAGATTAGCACCGGTCACTACCTCAATCGGCCGGCGTAGTTGCTCGCCGGAGCGCGGCCGTGCTTGAACGCCGTCGGGGACTGCGAGTTGTGAATTGACAAGAACCCGGGGACCTTTTTGTGAAATGTCAGTGACCCCAGGAAATAGTAACCGAACCCGCTTCCTGTTAGATAAAACCTCGAGGGCTTTTCTGCAAAGCCGCCATCGCGCGCGCGGGCGCGGGCGCGATTCTGCTGCTGTTGGGCCGACCTGGGCTGGTTTCGGCCCAAGCCTGTTCATCGTTTTCTTTTTTCTATTTCTAGCAAACTTTAAAAATGTGTAGAAAAATTTAGAAAAATGCTAAAATTGTGAAACTAATTTTCCTAGGTTTGTTATTTTCTATAGTATTTAACAAAAATAAGTTGGTGATTTTTAGTGGAAGTAAGAAATTTTAGGGTATTTAAAGTAGTTAAAAGTCTTGATTATAGATTTTTAGAAAATAATTGATAGGTCCTAAAATGCCCAAAATTTTTATATGAGTGTTATTCAATATTGAGAAGCCTTGGGTAAAGTTTGAATTGATTTGGACCTTGTTTGATCACCAAACCCCAAAACACCCCCCTGCCCTATGAACTCCTTTACCGACTCTGGAAACCCTAAGTTCCCGGAACTCCGTGAAGGCAAGTTGTATTCAAGACATAAATAATAAGTTTATGTTGTCTTTGCATCCTCATGAGCATCCCATGGCATCCATTCTTATACATGCGTATGGTTATGATTAGAACGAGAAGAAGAGATAGAAGTCCCCGAAGAGCAAGTGCAACCACCTTTGGACACTCAGGCCAGGAATAGTTTCTGCTTCGACATTTGTGGATCCGAGCCTGAATCACCTGCAAACGAAGGCAAGCCCCGGTGCATTTGCCACCTCCCTTGATGTTTTAAAATTTTTCTCACTTGCTTGCTGCATTAAGTTATAGGAGTTGATTGTTAAACAATTCCTGCATTACCTTCCTTGATCTTGATTACCCCCCCTTGAAATCCTGTTTTTACAAAAGGTTTTACTATGCTTAGTATTGCTTTAGAAAAACAAAAGGATTTGTTTTACAAAAGATGTTTGGCAAAAGTGGTCGGGATGGTTTCGAAAACAAAACTTGATGGTGGATCCATCATGGCCATGATGGGTCCAACATCGGGAAAGATGTACCTCTGTCAGGTACCAAGTTTTTGGGTTAAAAAGATTAAGCTGAGACCGGGCGGGTGACTTGCACGAGAAAGAGAGTCTCGGTGTAGTGTCTCCGTCCGAGTCGATTAAGGACCGTCTCGATGTAGGCCTGCTGACCGAGGACCCTTTAACTGGTCACATGCCTCGTCATGGGTAAGCCTTGCCTCGGGCAGACTAAGGCCGGAATAAGATACCACGAAATGGGAGTGGAGCGGTGGCGAGAGTAGCGTGTACCCTCCGTGGCAAGAGGCTGGACGGTGGTGTATCTGTGCTCTCGGTTTGCGTGAACCTGATCCGGTCTTAAGAACCCCGGTGGCGGGTTGACATATGCAAGGGTTAAGTGCTACATATGTCGTGTGATTGGAGATCCTCAGCTGAGTATAATCGATTCGGATCGCCGTACCTCCGCGGTTATGGAGACTTGGCCACTGACTTACACGTAGCATTCCACTAAAGATGATGGGTTTTTGTTAAGAAATTGGCTAGTGCAGGACCAGTGATTGAACTAGGGTAGAAAGAACTCTAGTGGCAGGTAATTTTACTTAACTTGACAAATAAAATTGGATTTTAAGGATCCACTTTAGTAAGCATTTCTGCAAAACAGAGTCTTTGAATATTGAAAAGCCTTACCTTGACTCCCACATAACCAGCATACCCTTGAGAGTCTTTTCTTTAGTCGGGTAAGACTTGCTGAGTATTCCATACTCAGGGTTTATCCCTTTGTTGTTTTTAGGTGAGGAAGTAGCAGACTTTTGCTACTTCTGTGCCAAGGTGGTTCCAAAAGAAGAAAATCAAGACTGAAGTGCGGGAGGACTCGGTCCTCCGTTTAGGATCTTTTGCTTTTAGCTTATCGGGAGGAGTCTTGTGCCTCCCCTGGTTTGTATAATATTACTCCTATGCACTCACTTTTAGGCTGGTCTGTAATAATATAACTCAAGCTTACTTTTGAAATAAATGTAAGATTATGTAATTCGCTTCCGCATTTCTTCATCTCCGATGTTCTGTAATGTCTACAAGATGGGTGAGACGTTCCTGGTGAGGTAAGGAAAGATACCGAACTTATCAAGTAGTTCAGGGGCACCTACAGGGTTGTCTGATGTCCGTTGGACAAGGACAACTGTAGGTGGGCCTAATTACTTGGGAGGTTCCGTCACAAAAATAGCCATGAACGACCATTTTCAATAATATCGAAGGCTAACACCTACGAATTTTTGACCAAGAAATGGTCTCCACCAGAAATCCAAGAATGTGATCTACGACAAGGAAACATATGTGGGGTGAGGTGTATGAGCCTCTGGTCGACGATCAATGGCCACACAACCCCCATTTTGCCGAAAATAGCCATGAATGACCATTTTCAATAATATCGAAGGCTAACAGCGACCATTTTCAATAATACTAGAGGCTAAGACCTACGGATTTTTGACCAAGAAATGGTCTCCACCAGAAATCCAAGAATGTAATCTATGGCAAGGAAACATATGTGGGGTGAGGTTTATGAGCCTCTAGTCGATGATAAATGGCCACACAACCCCCATTTTTTATGAAAATAGCCATGAGCGACCTTGAAAATAGCCATGAGCGACCATTTTCAATAATACTAGAGGCTAACACCTACGGATTTTAGACCAAGAAATGGTCTCCACCAGAAATCCAAGAATGTGATCTATGGCAAGGAAACATATGTGGGGTGAGGTGTATGAGCCTCTAGTCGATGATCAATGGCCACAAAACCCCCATTTTTGTCGAAAATAGCCATGAATGACCATTTTCAATAATACCGAAGGCTAACACCTACGGATTTTTGACCAAGAAATGGTCTCCACCAGAAATCCAAGAATGTGATCTATGGCAAGGAAACATATGTGGGGTGAGGTGTATGAGCCTCTAGTCGACGATCAATAGCCACACAACCCTAATTTTTGTCGAAAATAGCCATGAACGACCATTTTCAATGACACTGAAGGCTAACACCTACGGATTTTTGACCAAGAAATGGTCTCCACCATAAATCCAATAATGTGATCTATGGCAAGGAAACATATGTGTAGTGAGGTGTATGAGCCTCTGGTCGAAGATCAATGGCCACACAACCCCCATTTTTGTCGAAAATAGCCATGAATGACCATTTTCAAATATACCAAAGGCTAACACATTCGGATTTTTGCCCAAGAAATGGTCTCCACCAGAAATCCAAGAATGTGATCTATGGCAAGGAAACATATGTGGGGTGAGGTGTACGAGCCTCTGGTCGATGATCAATGGCCACACAACCCCCATTTTGCCGAAAATAGCCATGAATGACCATTTTCAATAATACCGAAGGCTAACACGTACGAGTTTTTAACCAAGAAATGGTTTCCACCAGAAATCCAAGAATGTAATCTATGGCAAGGAAACATATGTGGGGTGAGGTTTATGAGCCTCTAGTCGATGATAAATGGCCACACAACCCCCATTTTTTATGAAAATAGCCATGAGCGACCTTGAAAATAGCCATGAGCGACCATTTTCAATAATACTAGAGGATAACACCTACGGATTTTAGACCAAGAAATGGTCTCCACCAGAAATCCAAGAATGTGATCTATGGCAAGGAAACATATGTGGGGTGAGGTGTATGAGCGTCTGGTCGATGATCAATGGCCACACAACCCCCATTTTTGTCGAAAATAGCCATGAACGACCATTTTCAATAATATCGAAGGCTAACACCTATGGATTTTTTACCATGAAATGGTCTCCACCAGAAATCCAAGAATGTGATCTACGACAAGGAAACATATGTGGGGTGAGGTGTATGAGCGTCTGGTCGATGATCAATGGCCACACAACCCCCATTTTGTAGAAAATAGCCATGAACGACCATTTTCAATAATACCGAAGGCTAACACCTACGGATTTTTGACCAAGAAATGGTCTCCACCAGAAATACAAGAATGTGATCTATGGCAAGGAAAGGTTGTGTGGCCATTGATCTTCGACCAGAGGCTCATACACCTCACTACACATATGTTTCCTTGCCATAGATCACATTCTTGGATTTATGGTGGAGAGTATGAGCGTCTAGTCGATGATCAATGGCCACACAACCCCCATTTTTGTCGAAAATAGCCATGAACGACCATTTTCAATAATATCGAAGGCTAACACCTACAGATTTTTTGTCGAAAGTAGCCATGAACCACCATTTTCAATAATATCGAAGGCTAACACGTACGAGTTTTTGACCAAGAAATGGTCTCCACCAGAAATCCAAGAATGTGATCTACGACAAGGAAACATATGTGGGGTGAGGTGTATGAGCCTCTGGTCGACGATCAATGGCCACACAACCCCCATTTTGCCGAAAATAGCCATGAATGACCATTTTCAATAATACCGAAGGCTAACACGTACGAGTTTTTAACCAAGAAATGGTTTCCACCAGAAATCCAAGAATGTAATCTATGGCAAGGAAACATATGTGGGGTGAGGTTTATGAGCCTCGAGTCGATGATCAATGGCCACACAACCCCCATTTTGCCGAAAATAGCCATGAGCGACCATTTTCAATAATATTAGAGGCTAAGACCTACGGATTTTTGACCAAGAAATGGTCTCCACCAGAAATCCAAGAATGTGATCTACGACAAGGAAACATATGTGGGGTGAGGTGTATGAGCCTCTGGTCGAAGATCAATGGCCACACAACCCCCATTTTTGTCGAAAATAGCCATGAATGACCATTTTCAAAAATACCAAAGGCTAACACATTCGGATTTTTGCCCAAGAAATGGTCTCCACCAGAAATCCAAGAATGTGATCTATGGCAAGGAAACATATGTGGGGTGAGGTGTACGAGCCTCTGGTCGATGATCAATGGCCACACAACCCCCATTTTGCCGAAAATAGCCATGAATGACCATTTTCAATAATACCGAAGGCTAACACGTACGAGTTTTTAACCAAGAAATGGTTTCCACCAGAAATCCAAGAATGTAATCTATGGCAAGGAAACATATGTGGGGTGAGGTTTATGAGCCTCTAGTCGATGATAAATGGCCACACAACCCCCATTTTTTATGAAAATAGCCGTGAGCGACCTTGAAAATAGCCATGAGCGACCATTTTCAATAATACTAGAGGCTAACACCTACGGATTTTAGACCAAGAAATGGTCTCCACCAGAAATCCAAGAATGTGATCTATGGCAAGGAAACATATGTGGGGTGAGGTGTATGAGCGTCTGGTCGATGATCAATGGCCTCACAACCCCCATTTTTGTCGAAAATAGCCATGAACGACCATTTTCAATAATATCGAAGGCTAACACCTACGGATTTTTTACCAAGAAATGATCTCCACCAGAAATCCAAGAATGTGATCTACGACAAGGAAACATATGTGGGGTGAGGTGTATCAGCGTCTAGTCGATGATCAATGGCCACACAACCCCCATTTTTGTCGAAAATAGCCATGAACGACCATTTTCAATAATACCGAAGGCTAACACCTACGGATTTTTCACCAAGAAATGGTCTCCACCAGAAATCCAAAAATGTGATCTATGGCAAGGAAACATATGTGGGGTGAGGTGTACGAGCCTCTAGTCGATGATCAATGGCCACACAACCCCCATTTTGCCGAAAATAGCCATGAGCGACCATTTTCAATAATATTAGAGGCTAAGACCTACGGATTTTTGACCAAGAAATGGTCTCCACCAGAAATCCAAGAATGTGATCTATGACAAGGAAACATATGTGGGGTGAGGTGTATGAGCCTCTGGTCGACGATCAATGGCCACACAACCCCCATTTTGCCGAAAATAGCCATGAATGACCATTTTCAATAATACCAAAGGCTAACACGTACGAGTTTTTAACCAAGAAATGGTTTCCACCAGAAATCCAAGAATGTAATCTATGGCAAGGAAACATATGTGGGGTGAGGTTTATGAGCCTCTAGTCGATGATAAATGGCCACACAACCCCCATTTTTTATGAAAATAGCCATGAGCGACCTTGAAAATAACCATGAGCGACCATTTTCAATAATACTAGAGGCTAAGACCTACGGATTTTTGACCAAGAAATGGTCTCCACCAGAAATCCAAGAATGTGATCTATGGCAAGGAAACATATGTGGGGTGAGGTGTATGAGCCTCTGATCGATGATCAATGGCCACACAACCCCCATTTTTGTCGAAAATAGCAATGAACGACCATTTTCAATAATATCGAAGGCTAACACCTACGGATTTTTGACCAAGAAATGGTCTCCACCAGAAATCCAAGAGTGTGATCTACGACAAGGAAACAAATGTGGGGTGAGGTGTTTGAGCCTCTGGTCGATGATCAATGGCCACACAACCCCCATTTTTGCCGAAAATAGCCATGAATGACCATTTTCAATAATACCGAAGGCTAACACGTACGGATTTTTGACCAAGAAATGGTCTCCACCAGAAATCCAAGAATGTGATCTATGGCAAGGAAACATATGTGGGGTGAGGTGTATGACCCTCTGGTCGATGATCAATGGCCACACAACCCCCATTTTTGTCGAAAATAGCCAAGAACGACCATTTTCAATAATATCGAAGGCTAACACCTACGGATTTTTGACCAAGAAATGGTCTCCACCAGAAATCCAAGAATGTGATCTATGGAAAGGAAACATATGTGGGGTGAGGTTTATGAGCCTCTAGTCGATGATAAATGGCCACACAACCCCCATTTTTTATGAAAATAGCCATGAGCGACTATTTTCAATAATACTAGAGGCTAACACCTACGGATTTTAGACCAAGAAATGGTCTCCACCAGAAATCCAAGAATGTGATCTATGGCAAGGAAACATATGTGGGGTGAGGTGTACGAGCCTCTGGTCGATGATCAATGGCCACACAACCCCCATTTTTGTCGAAAATAGCCATGAACGACCATTTTCAATAATATCGAAGGCTAACACCTACGGATTTTTGACCAAGAAATGGTCTCCACCATAAATCCAAGAATGTGATCTATGGCAAGGAAACATATGTGGGGTGAGGTGTATGAGCCTCTGGTCGATGATCAATGGCCACACAACCCCCATTTTTGTCGAAAATAGCCATGAACGACCATTTTCAATAATATCGAAGGCTAACACGTACGAGTTTTTAACCAAGAAATGGTTTCCACCAGAAATCCAAGAATGTAATCTATGGCAAGGAAACATATGTGGGGTGAGGTGTATGAGCCTCTGGTCGATGATAAATGGCCACACACCCCCCATTTTTTATGAAAATAGCCATGAACGACCATTTTCAATAATACCGAAGGCTAACACCTACAGATTTTTGACCAAGAAATGGTCTCCACCAGAAATCCAAGAATGTGATCTATGGCAAGGAAACATATGTGGGGTGAGGTGTATGAGCCTCTGGTCGATGATCAATGGTCACACAACCCCATTTTTGTCGAAAATAGCCAGGAGCAGCAATTTTCAATGACACTAATGGCTAACACCTATGGATTTTTGACTAGAAATGGTCTCCACCAGAAATCCAAGAATGTGGTCTATGGCAAGGAAACATATGTGGGGTGAGGTGTATGAGCCTTTGGTCGATGATCAATGGCCACACAACCCCCATTTTTGTCGAAAATAGCTATGAACGACCATTTTCAATAATACCGAAGGCTAACACCTACGGATTTTTGACCAAGAAATGGTCTCCACCAGAAATCCAAGAATGTGATCTATAGCAAGAAAACGTATGTGGGGTGAAGTGTACGAGCCTCTAGTCAATGATAAATGGCCACACAACCCCCATTTTTGTCGAAAATAGTGATCAACGACCATTTTCAATAATACTGAAGGCTAACACGTATGCATTTTTGACCAAGAAATGGTCTCCACCAGAAATCCAAGAATGTGATCTATGGCAAGAAAACATACGTGGGGTGAGGTGTACGAGCCTCTAGTCGAAGATCAATGGCCACACAACCCCATTTGTGTCGAAAATAGCCATGAACGACCATTTACAATAATACCGAAGGCTAACAACTACGGATTTTTGACCAAGAGAAGATCTCCACCAGAAATCCAAGAATGTGATCTATGGCAAGGAAACATATGTGGGGTGAGGTGTACGAGCCTCAGATCGATGATCAATGGCCACACAACCCCCATTTTTGTCGAAAATAGCCATGAACGACCATTTTCAATACTTCCGAAGGCTAACACCTACGGATTTTTGACCAAGAAATCGTCTCCACCAGAAATCCAAGAATATGATCTATGGCAAGGAAACATATTGGGGTGAGGTGTACGAGCCTCTGGTCGATGATCAGTGGCCACACAACCCCCATTTTTTGTCGAAAATAGTGATCAACGACCATTTTAATAATACTGAAGGCTAACACGTATGGATTTTGCCCAAGAAATGGTCTCCACCAGAAATCCAAGAGTGTGCTCTATGGCAAGGAAACGTATGTGGGGTGAGGTGTATGAGCCTCTGGTCGATGATCAATGGCCACACAACCCCCATTTTTGTCGAAAACAGCCATGAACGACCATTTTCATTAATACCGAAGGCTAACACGTACGGATTTTTGACCAAGAAATGGTCTCCACGAGAAATCCAAGATTGTGATCTATGGCAATTAAACATATGTGGGGTGAGGTGTACGAGCCTCTAGTCGATGTTAAATGGCCACACAACCCCCTTTTTTGTCGAAAATAGCCATGAACGACTATTTTCAATAATACCGAAGGCTAACACCTACGGATTTTTGACCAAGAAATGGTCACCACCAGAAATCCAAGAATGTGGTCTATGGCAAGGAAACACATGTGGGTGAGGTGTACGAGCCTCTGGTCGATGTTAAATGGCCACACAACCCCCTTTTTTGTCGAAAGTAGCCGTGAACGACCATTTTCAATAATACCGAAGGCTAACACCTACGGATTTTTGACCAAGAAATGGTCTCCACCAGAAATCCAAGAATGTGATATATGGCAAGGAAACTTATGTGGGGTGAGGTGTACGATCCTCTGGTCGATGATCAATGGCGACACAACCCCCATTTTTTGTCGAAAATAGCCACGAATGACCATTTTCAATGACACTGAAGGCTAACACCTATGAATTTTTGACCAACAAATGGTCTCCACGAGAAATCCAAGATTATGATCTATGGCAAGAAAACATATGTGGGGTGAAGTGTACGAGCCTCTGGTCGATGATCAATGGCAACACAACCCCCATTTTTGTCGAAAATAGCCATGAACGACCATTTTCAATAATACCGAAGGCTAACACGTACGAGTTTTTGACCAAGAAATGGTCTCCACCAGAAATCCAAGAATGTGATCTATGGCAAGGAAACATATGTGGGGTGAGGTGTACGAGCCTCTGGTCGATGATCAATGGCCACACAACCCCCATTTTTGTCAAAAATAGCCATGAACGACCATTTTCAATAATACCGAAGGCTAACACCTACGGATTTTTGACCAAGAAATGGTCTCCACCAGAAATCCAAGAATGTGATCTATGGCAAGGAAACATATGTGGGGTGAGGTGTATGAGCCTCTGGTCGATGATCAATGGCCACACAACCCCCATTTTTGTCGAAAATAGCCATGAACGACCATTTTCAATAATACCGAGGGCTAACACCTACGGATTTTTGACCAAGAAATGGTCTCCACCAGAAATCCAAGAATGTGATCTATGGCAAGGAAACATATGTGGGGTGAGGTGTATGAGCCTCTAGTCGATGATCAATGGCCACACAACCCCCATTTTTGTCGAAAATAGCCATGAATGACCATTTTCAAAAATACCAAAGGCTAACACGTACGGATTTTTAACCAAGAAATGGTCTCCACCAGAAATCCAAGAATGTGATCTATGGCAAGGAAACATATGTGGGGTGAGGTGTATGAGCCTCTGGTCGACGATCAATGGCCACACAACCCCCATTTTGCCGAAAATAGCCATGAATGACCATTTTCAATAATACCGAAGGCTAAGACCTACGGATTTTTGACCAAGAAATGGTCTCCACCAGAAATCCAAGAATGTGATATATGGCAAGGAAACATATGTGGGGTGAGGTGTATGAGCCTCTGGTCGATGATCAATGGCACACAACCCCCATTTTTGTCGAAAATAGCCATGAACGACCATTTTCAATAATACCGAAGGCTAACACCTACGGATTTTTGACCAAGAAATGGCCTCCACCAGAAATCCAAGAATGTGATCTACGACAAGGAAACATATGTGGGGTGAGGTGTATGAGCCTCTGGTCGATGATCAATGGCCACACAACCCCCATTTTTTATGAAAATATCCATGAATGACCATTTTCAAAAATACCAAAGGCTAACACGTACGGATTTTTAACCAAGAAATGGTCTCCACCAGAAATCCAAGAATGTGATCTATGGCAAGGAAACATATGTGGGGTGAGGTGTATGAGCCTCTAGTCGACGATCAATGGCCACACAACACCCATTTTGCCAAAAATAGCCATGAATGACCATTTTCAATAATACCGAAGGCTAAGACCTACGGATTTTTGACCAAGAAATGGTCTCCACCAGAAATCCAAGAATGTGATCTATGGCAAGGAAACATATGTGGGGTGAGGTGTATGAGCCTCTGGTCGATGATCAATGGCCACACAACCCCCATTTTTGTCGAAAATAGCCATGAACGACCATTTTCAATAATATCGAAGGCTAACACCTACGGATTTTTGACCAAGAAATGGTCTCCTCCAGAAATCCAAGAATGTGATCTACGACAAGGAAACATATGTGGGGTGAGGTGTATGAGCCTCTGGTCGATGATCAATGGCCACACAACCCCCATTTTTATGAAAATACCCATGAATGACCATTTTCAAAAATACCAAAGGCTAACACGTACGGATTTTTAACCAAAAATGGTCTCCACCAGAAATCCAAGAATGTGATCTATGGCAAGGAAACATATGTGGGGTGAGGTGTATGAGCCTCTGGGCGACGATCAATGGCCACACAACCCCCATTTTTTATGAAAATAGCCATGAGCGACCTTGAAAATAGCCATGAGCGACCATTTTCAATAATACTAGAGGCTAAGACCTACGGATTTTTGACCAAGAAATGGTCTCCACCAGAAATCCAAGAATGTGATCTACGACAAGGAAACATATGTGGGGTGAGGTTTATGAGCCTCTAATCGATGATAAATGGCCACACAACACACATTTTTTATGAAAATAGCCATGAGCGACCTTGAAAATAGCCATGAGCGACCATTTTCAATAATACTAGAGGCTAACACCTACTGATTTTTGACCAAGAAATGGTCTCCACCAGAAATCCAAGAATGTGATCTACGACAAGGAAACATATGTGGGGTGAGGTGTATGAGCTTCTGGTCGATGATCAATGGCCACACAACCCCCATTTTTGTCGAAAATAGCCATGAACGACCATTTTCAATAATAACGAAGGCTAACACCTACAGATTTTTGACCAAGAAATGGTCTCCACAAGAAATCCAAGAATGTGATCTATGGCAAGGAAACATATGTGGGGTGAGGTGTATGAGCCTCTAGTCGATGATCAATGGCCACACAACCCCCATTTTTGTCGAAAATAGCCATGAATGACCATTTTCAAAAATACCAAAGGCTAACACGTACGGATTTTTTACCAAGAAATGGTCTCCACCAGAAATCCAAGAATGTGATCTATGGCAAGGAAACATATGTGGGGTGAGGTGTACGAGCCTCTGGTCGATGATCAATGGCCACACAACCCCCATTTTGCCGAAAATAGCCATGAACGACCATTTTCAATAATACCGAAGGCTAACACGTACGAGTTTTTAACCAAGAAATGGTCTCCACCAGAAATCCAAGAATGTGATCTATGGCAAGGAAACATATGTGGGGTGAGGTTTATGAGCCTCTAGTCGATGATAAATGGCCACACAACCCCCATTTTTTATGAAAATAGCCAGGAGCGACCATTTTCAATAATACTAGATGCTAAGACCTACAGATTTTTGACCAAGAAATGGTCTCCACCAGAAATCCAAGAATGTGATCTATGGCAAGGAAACATATGTGGGGTGAGGTGTATGAGCCTCTGGTCGATGATCAATGGCCACACAACCCCCATTTTGCCGAAAATAGCCATGAATGACCATTTTCAATAATACCGAAGGCTAACACGTACGAGTTTTTAACCAAGAAATGGTTTCCACCAGAAATCCAAGAATGTAATCTATGGCAAGGAAACATATGTGGGGTGAGGTGTACGAGCCTCTGGTCGATGATCAATGGCCACACAACCCCCATTTTTTATGAAAATAGCCATGAGCGACCATTTTCAATAATACTAGAGGCTAACACCTACGGATTTTAGACCAAGAAATGGTCTCCACCAGAAATCCAAGAATGTAATCTATGCCAAGGAAACATATGTGGGGTGAGGTGTATGAGCCTCTGGTCGATGATCAATGGCCACACAACCCCCATTTTTGTCGAAAATAGCCATGAACGACCATTTTCAATAATATCGAAGGCTAACACCTACAGATTTTTGACCAAGAAATGGTCTCCACCAGAAATCCAAGAATGTGATCTACGACAAGGAAACATATGTGGGGTGAGGTGTATGAGCCTCTGGTCGACGATCAATGGCCACACAACCCCCATTTTGCCGAAAATAGCCATGAATGACCATTTTCAATAATACCGAAGGCTAACACGTACGAGTTTTTAACCAAGAAATGGTTTCCACCAGAAATCCAAGAATGTAATCTATGGCAAGGAAACATATGTGGGGTGAGGTTTATGAGCCTCTAGTCGATGATAAATGGCCACACAACCCCCATTTTTTATGAAAATAGCCATGAGCGACCTTGAAAATAGCATGAGCGACCATTTTCAATAATACTAGAGGCTAACACCTACGGATTTTAGACCAAGAAATGGTCTCCACCAGAAATCCAAGAATGTGATCTATGGCAAGGAAACATATGTGGGGTGAGGTGTATGAGCGTCTGGTCGATGATCAATGGCCACACAACCCCCATTTTTGTCGAAAATAGCCATGAACGACCATTTTCAATAATACCGAAGGCTAACACCTACGGATTTTTGACCAAGAAATGGTCTCCACCAGAAATCCAAGAATGTGATCTATGGCAAGGAAACATATGTGGGGTGAGGTGTATGAGCCTCTGGTCGATGATCAATGGCCACACAACCCCCATTTTTGTCGAAAATAGCCATGAACGACCATTTTCAATAATATCGAAGGCTAACACCTACGGATTTTTGACCAAGAAATGGTCTCCACCAGAAATCCAAGAATGTGATCTATGGCAAGGAAACATATGTGGGGTGAGGTGTATGAGCCTCTGGTCGACGATCAATGGCCACAGAACCCTAATTTTTGTCGAAAATAGCCATGAACGACCATTTTCAATAATACCGAAGGCTAACACGTACGAGTTTTTAACCAAGAAATGGTCTCCACCAGAAATCCAAGAATGTGATCTATGGCAAGGAAACATATGTGGGGTGAGGTTTATGTGCCTCTGGTCGATGATCAATGGCCACACAACCCCCATTTTTGTCGAAAATAGCCATGAATGACCATTTTCAATAATACCGAAGGCTAACACGTACGAGTTTTTAACCAAGAAATGGTTTCCACCAGAAATCCAAGAATGTAATCTATGGCATGGAAACATATGTGGGGTGAGGTGTACGAGCCTCTGGTCGATGATCAATGGCCACACAACCCCCATTTTTTATGAAAATAGCCATGAGCAACCATTTTGAATAATACTAGAGGCTAACACCTACGGATTTTAGACCAAGAAATGGTCTCCACCAGAAATCCAAGAATGTAATCTATGGCAAGGAAACATATGTGGGGTGAGGTGTATGAGCCTCTGGTCGATGATCAATGGCCACACAACCCCCATTTTTGTCGAAAATAGCCATGAACGACCATTTTCAATAATATCGAAGGCTAACACCTACGGATTTTTGACCAAGAAATGGTCTCCACCAGAAATCCAAGAATGTGATCTATGGCAAGGAAACATATGTGGGGTGAGGTGTATGAGCCTCTGGTCGATGATCGATGGCCACACAACCCCCATTTTTGTCGAAAATAGCCATGAATGACCATTTTCAATAATACCGAAGGCTAACACCGACGGATTTTTGACCAAGAAATGGTCTCCACCAGAAATCCAAGAATGTGATCTATGGCAAGGAAACATATGTGGGGTGAGGTGTACGAGCCTCTGGTCGATGATCAATGGCCACACAACCCCCATTTTGCCGAAAATAGCCATGAACGACCATTTTCAATAATACCGAAGGCTAACACCTTCGGATTTTTGACCAAGAAATGGTTTCCACCAGAAATCCAAGAATGTGATCTATGGCAAGGAAACATATGTGGGGTGAGGTGTATGAGCCTCTGGTCGATGATCAATGGCCACACAACCCAAATTTTTGTCGAAAATAGCCATGAACGACCATTTTCAATAATATCGAAGGCTAACACCTACGGATTTTTGACCAAGAAATGGTCTCCACCAGAAAACCAAGAATGTGATCTACGACAAGGAAACATATGTGGGGTGAGGTGTATGAGCCTCTGGTCGACGATCAATGGCCACACAACCCCCATTTTGCCGAAAATAGCCATGAATGACCATTTTCAATAATACCGAAGGCTAACACGTACGAGTTTTTAACCAAGAAATGGTTTCCACCAGAAATCCAAGAATGTAATCTATGGCAAGGAAACATATGTGGGGTGAGGTTTATGAGCCTCTAGTCGATGATAAATGGCCACACAACCCCCATTTTTTATGAAAATAGCCATGAGCGACCTTGAAAATAGCCATGAGCGACCATTTTCAATAATACTAGAGGCTAACACCTACGGATTTTAGACCAAGAAATGGTCTCCACCAGAAATCCAAGAATGTGATCTATGGCAAGGAAACATATGTGGGGTGAGGTGTATGAGCGTCTGGTCGATGATCAATGGCCACACAACCCCCATTTTTGTCGAAAATAGCCATGAACGACCATTTTCAATAATACCGAAGGCTAACACCTACGGATTTTTGACCAAGAAATGGTCTCCACCAGAAATCCAAGAATGTGATCTATGGCAAGGAAACATATGTGGGGTGAGGTGTATGAGCCTCTGGTCGATGATCAATGGCCACACAACCCCCATTTTTGTCGAAAATAGCCATGAACGACCATTTTCAATAATATCGAAGGCTAACACCTACGGATTTTTGACCAAGAAATGGTCTCCACCAGAAATCCAAGAATGTGATCTATGGCAAGGAAACATATGTGGGGTGAGGTGTATGAGCCTCTGGTCGACGATCAATGGCCACACAACCCTAATTTTTGTCGAAAATAGCCATGAACGACCATTTTCAATAATACCGAAGGCTAACACGTACGAGTTTTTAACCAAGAAATGGTCTCCACTAGAAATCCAAGAATGTGATCTATGGCAAGGAAACATATGTGGGGTGAGGTGTATGAGCGTCTGGTCGATGATCAATGGCCACACAACCCCCATTTTTGTCGAAAATAGCCATGAACGACCATTTTCAATAATACCGAAGGCTAACACCTACGGATTTTTGACCAAGAAATGGTCTCACCAGAAATCCAAGAATGTGATCTATGGCAAGGAAACATATGTGGGGTGAGGTGTATGAGCCTCTAGTTGATGATCAATGGCCACACAACCCCCATTTTTGTCGAAAATAGCCATGAACGACCATTTTCAAAAATACCAAAGGCTAATGGTCGTTCATGGCTATTTTTGACAAAATGGGGGTTGTGTGGCCATTGATCATCGACCAGAGGCTCATACACCTCACTGCACATATGTTTCCTTGCCATAGATCACATTCTTGGATTTATGGTGGAGACCATTTCTTGGTCAAAAATCCGTAGGTGTTAGCCTTCGGTATTATTGAAAATGGTCGTTCATGGCTATTTTTGACAAAAATGGGGGTTGTGTGGCCATTGATCATCGACCAGAGGCTCGTACACCTCACCTCACATATGTTTCCTTGCCATAGATCACATTATCG
Source organism: Zea mays (assembly GCF_902167145.1). NCBI lineage: Eukaryota > Viridiplantae > Streptophyta > Magnoliopsida > Poales > Poaceae > Zea > Zea mays. Next base: position 104,565 of record NW_023367370.1, read on the forward strand.
GATTTCTGGTGGAGACCATTTCTTGGTCGAAAATCCATACGTGTTAGCCTTCGGTATTATTGAAAATGGTCGTTCATGGCTATTTTCGACAAAAATGGGGGTTGTGTGGCCATTGATCATCGACCAAGGGCTCATACACCTGACCCCACATATGTTTCCTTGCCATAGATAACATTCTTGGATTTCTGGTGGAGACCATTTCTTGGTCAAAAATCCGTAGGTGTTAGCCTTCGATATTATTGAAAATGGTCGTTCATGGCTATTTTCGACAAAAATGGGGGTTGTGTGGCCATTGATCATCGACCAGAGGCTCATACACCTCACCCCACATATGTTTCCTTGCCATAGATCACATTCATGGATTTCTGGTGGAGACCATTTCTTGGTCAAAAATCCGTAGGTGTTAGCCTTCGGTATTATTGTAAATGGTCATTCATGGCTATTTTCGACAAAAATGGGGGTTGTGTGGCCATTGATCGTCGACCAGAGGCTCATACACCTCACCCCACATATGTTTCCTTGCCATAGATCACATTCTTGGATTTCTGGTGGAGACCATTTCTTGGTCAAAAACTCGTACGTGTTAGCCTTCGGTATTATTGAAAATGGTCGTTCATGGCTATTTTCGGCAAAATGGGGGTTGTGTGGCCATTGATCATCGACCAGACGCTCATACACCTCACCCCACATATGTTTCCTTGCCATAGATCACATTCTTGGATTTCTGGTGGAGACCATTTCTTGGTCTAAAATCCGTAGGTGTTAGCCTCTAGTATTATTGAAAATGGTCGCTCATGGCTATTTTCATAAAAATGGGGGTTGTGTGGCCATTGATCATCGACAAGAGGCTCGTACACCTCACCCCACATATGTTTCCTTACCATATATCACATTCTTGGAATTCTGGTGGAGACCATTTCTTGGTCTAAAATCCGTAGGTGTTAGCCTCTAGTATTATTGAAAATGGTCGCTCATGGCTATTTTCAAGGTCGCTCATGGCTATTTTCATAAAAAATGGGGGTTGTGTGGCCATTAATCATCGACTAGAGGCTCATACACCTCACCCCACATATGTTTCCTTGCCATAGATCACATTCTTGGATTTCTGATGGAGACCATTTCTTGGTCTAAAATCCGTAGGTGTTAGCCTCTAGTATTATTGAAAATGGTCGCTCATGGCTATTTTCAAGGTCGCTCATGGCTATTTTCATAAAAAATGGGGGTTGTGTGGCCATTTATCATCGACTAGAGGCTCATACACCTCACCCCACATATGTTTCCTTGCCATAGATCACATTCTAGGATTTCTGGTGGAGACCATTTCTTGGTCAAAAATCCGTAGGTCTTAGCCTCTAATATTATTGAAAATGGTCGCTCATGGCTATTTTCATAAAAATGGGGGTTGTGTGGCCATTGATCGTCTACCAGAGGCTCATAAACCTCACCCCACATATGTTTCCTTGCCATAGATTACATTCTTGGATTTCTGGTGGAAACCATTTCTTGGTCAAAAACTCGTACGTGTTAGCCTTCGGTATTATTGAAAATGGTCGTTCATGGCTATTTTCGGCAAAATGGGGGTTGTGTGGCCATTGATCATCGACCAGAGGCTCGTACACCTCACCCCACATATGTTTCCTTGCCATAGATCACATTCTTGGATTTCTGGTGGAGACCATTTCTTGGTCAAAATTCCGTACGTGTTAGCCTTTGGTATTTTTGAAAATGGTCATTCATGGCTATTTTCGACAAAAATGGGGGTTGTGTGGCCATTGATCATCGACTAGAGGCTCATACACCTCACCCCACATATGTTTCCTTGCCATAGATCACATTCTTGGATTTCTGGTGGAGACCATTTCTTGGTCAAAAATCCGTAGGTGTTAGCCTTCGGTATTATTGAAAATGGTCGTTCATGGCTATTTTCGGGAAAATGGGGGTTGTGTGGTATGAGCCTCTGGTCGATGATCAATGGCCACACAACCCCCATTTCCATTTATCATCGACCAGAGGCTCATACACCTCACCCCACATATGTTTCCTTGCCATAGATCACATTCTTGGATTTCTGGTGGAGACCATTTCTTGGTCAAAAATCCGTAGGTGTTAGCCTCTAGTATTATTGAAAATGGTCGCTCATGGCTATTTTCAAGGTCGCTCATGGCTATTTTCATAAAAATGGGGGTTGTGTGGCCATTGATCATCGACCAGAGGCTCATACACCTCACCCCACATATGTTTCCTTGCCATAGATCACATTCTTGGATTTCTGGTGGAGACCATTTCTTGGTCAAAAATCCGTAGGAGTTAGCCTTCGGTATTACCACACAACCCCCATTTTTGTCAAAAATTGCCATGAACGACTATTTTCAATAATACCGAAGGCTAACACCTATGGATTTCTGACCAAGAAATGGTTTCCACCAGAAATCCAAGAATGTGATCTATGGCAAGGAAACATATGTGGGGTGAGGTGTATGAGCGTCTGGTCGATGATCAATGGCCACACAACCCCCATTTTTGTCGAAAATAGCCATGAACGACCATTTTCAATAATACCGAAGGCTAACACCTACGGATTTTTGACCAAGAAATGGTCTCCACCAGAAATCCAAGAATGTGATCTATGGCAAGGAAACATATGTAGGGTGAGGTGTATGAGCCTCTGGTCGATGATCAATGGCCACACAACCCCCATTTTTGTCGAAAATAGCCATGAACGACCATTTTCAGTAATACCGAAGGCTAACACCTATGGATTTTTGACCAAGAAATGGTCTCCACCAGAAATCCAAGAATGTGATCTATGGCAAGGAAACATATGTGGGGTGAGGTGTACGAGCCTCTGGTCGATGATCAATGGACACACAACCCCCATTTTGCCGAAAATAGCCATGAATGACCATTTTCAATAATACCGAAGGCTAACACGTACGAGTTTTTAACCAAGAAATGGTCTCCACCAGAAATCCAAGAATGTGATCTATGGCAAGGAAACATATGTGGGGTGAGGTGTATGAGCGTCTGGTCGATGATCAATGGTGTGGCCATTGATCATCGACTAGAGGCTCATACACCTCACCCCACATATGTTTCCTTGCCATAGATCACATTCTTGGATTTCTGGTGGAGACCATTTCTTGGTCAAAATTCCGTAGGTGTTAGCCTTCGGTATTATTGAAAATGGTCGTTCATGGCTATTTTCGACAAAAATGGGGGTTGTGTGGCCATTGATCATCGACCAGACGCTCATACACTTCACCCCACATATGTTTCCTTGCCATAGATCACATTCTTGGATTTCTGGTGGAGACCATTTCTTGGTCTAAAATCCATAGGTGTTAGCCTCTAGTATTATTGAAAATGGTCGCTCATGGCTATTTTCAAGGTCGCTCATGGCTATTTTCATAAAAAATGGGGGTTGTATGGCCATTTATCATCGACTAGAGGCTCATAAACCTCACCCCACATATGTTTCCTTGCCATAGATTACATTCTTGGATTTCTGGTGGAAACCATTTCTTGGTTAAAAACTCGTACGTGTTAGCCTTCGGTATTATTGAAAATGGTCATTCATGGCTATTTTCGGCAAAATGGGGGTTGTGTGGCCATTGATCATCGACCAGAGGCTCGTACACCTCACCCCACATATGTTTCCTTGCCATAGATCACATTCTTGGATTTCTGGTGGAGACCATTTCTTGGTTAAAAATCCGTACGTGTTAGCCTTTGGTATTTTTGAAAATGGTCGTTCATGGCTATTTTCGACAAAATGGGGGTTGTGTGGCCATTGATCATCGACTAGAGGCTCATACACCTCACCCCACATATGTTTCCTTGCCATATATCACATTCTTGGATTTCTGGTGGAGACCATTTCTTGGTCAAAAATCCGTAGGTGTTAGCCTTCGGTATTATTGAAAATGGTCGTTCATGGCTATTTTCGACAAAAATGGGGGTTGTGTGGCCATTGATCATCGACCAGACGCTCATACACCTCACCCCACATATGTTTCCTTGCCATAGATCACATTCTTGGATTTCTGGTGGAGACCATTTCTTGGTCTAAAATCCGTAGGTGTTAGCCTCTAGTATTATTGAAAATGGTCGCTCATGGCTATTTTCAAGGTCGCTCATGGCTATTTTCATAAAAAATGGGGGTTGTGTGGCCATTTATCATCGACTAGAGGCTCATAAACCTCACCCCACATATGTTTCCTTGCCATAGATCACATTCTTGGATTTCTGGTTGAGACCATTTCTTGGTCAAATATCCGTAGGTGTTAGCCTTTGGTATTATTGAAAATGGTCGTTCATGGCTATTTTCGACAAAAATGGGGGTTGTGTGGCCATTGATCATCGACCAGACGCTCATACACCTCACCCCACATATGTTTCCTTGCATAGATCACATTCTTGGATTTCTGGTGGAGACCATTTCTTGGTCTAAAATCCGTAGGTGTTAGCCTCTAGTATTATTGAAAATGGTCGCTCATGGCTATTTTCAAGGTCGCTCATGGCTATTTTCATAAAAAATGGGGGTTGTGTGGCCATTTATCATCGACTAGAGGCTCATAAACCTCACCCCACATATGTTTACTTGTCATAGATTACATTCTTGGATTTCTGGTGGAAACCATTTCTTGGTTAAAAACTCGTACGTGTTAGCCTTCGGTATTATTGAAAATGGTCGTTCATGGCTATTTTCGACAAAAATGGGGGTTGTGTGGCCATTGATCATCGACCAGAGTCTCATACACCTCACCCCACATATGTTTCCTTGCCATAGATCACATTCTTGGATTTCTGGTGGATACCATTTCTTGGTCAAAAATCCGTAGGTGTTAGCCTTCGGTATTATTGTAAATGGTCATTCATGGCTATTTTCGACAAAAATGGGGGTTGTGTGGCCATTGATCATCGACTAGAGGCTCATACACCTCACCCCACATATGTTTCCTTGCCATAGATCACATTCTTGGATTTCTGGTGGAGACCATTTCTTGGTCAAAAATCCGTAGGAGTTAGCCTTCGGTATTATTGAAAATGGTCGTTCATGGCTATTTTCGACAAAAATGGGAATTGTGTGGCCATTGATCATCGACCAGAGGCTCATACACCTCACCCCACATATGTTTCCTTGCCATAGATCACATTCTTGGATTTCTGGTGGAGACCATTTCTTGGTTAAAAACTCGTATGTGTTAGCCTTCGGTATTATTGAAAATGGTCATTCATGGCTATTTTCGGCAAAATGGGGGTTGTGTGGCCATTGATCGTCGACCAGAGGCTCATACACCTCACCCCACATATGTTTCCTTGCCATAGATCACATTCTTGGATTTCTGGTGGAGACCATTTCTTGGTCAAAAATCCGTAGGTGTTAGCCTTCGATATTATTGAAAATGGTCGTTCATGGCTATTTTCGACAAAAATGAGGCTTGTGTGGCCATTGATCATCGACCAGACGCTCATACACCTCACCCCACATATGTTTCCTTGCCATAGATCACATTCTTGGATTTCTGGTGGAGACCATTTCTTGGTCTAAAATCCATAGGTGTTAGCCTCTAGTATTATTGAAAATGGTCGCTCATGGCTATTTTCAAGGTCGCTCATGGCTATTTTCATAAAAAATGGGGGTTGTGTGGCCATTTATCATCGACTAGAGGCTCATAAACCTCACCCCACATATGTTTCCTTGCCATAGATTACATTCTTGGATTTCTGGTGGAAACCATTTCTTGGTTAAAAACTCGTACGTGTTAGCCTTCGGTATTATTGAAAATGGTCATTCATGGCTATTTTCGGCAAAATGGGGGTTGTGTGGCCATTGATCATCGACCAGAGGCTCGTACACCTCACCCCACATATGTTTCCTTGCCATAGATCACATTCTTGGATTTCTGGTGGAGACCATTTCTTGGTTAAAAATCCGTACGTGTTAGCCTTTGGTATTTTTGAAAATGGTCGTTCATGGCTATTTTCGACAAAAATGGGGGTTGTGTGGCCATTGATCATCGACTAGAGGCTCATACACCTCACCCCACATATGTTTCCTTGCCATATATCACATTCTTGGATTTCTGGTGGAGACCATTTCTTGGTCAAAAATCCGTAGGTGTTAGCCTTCGGTATTATTGAAAATGGTCGTTCATGGCTATTTTCGACAAAAATGGGGGTTGTGTGGCCATTGATCATCGACCAGACGCTCATACACCTCACCCCACATATGTTTCCTTGCCATAGATCACATTCTTGGATTTCTGGTGGAGACCATTTCTTGATCTAAAATCCGTAGGTGTTAGCCTCTAGTATTATTGAAAATGGTCGCTCATGGCTATTTTCAAGGTCGCTCATGGCTATTTTCATAAAAAATGGGGGTTGTGTGGACATTTATCATCGACTAGAGGCTCATAAACCTCACCCCACATATGTTTCCTTGCCATAGATCACATTCTTGGATTTCTGGTTGAGACCATTTCTTGGTCAAATATCCGTAGGTGTTAGCCTTTGGTATTATTGAAAATGGTCGTTCATGGCTATTTTCGACAAAAATGGGGGTTGTGTGGCCATTGATCATCGACCAGACGCTCATACACCTCACCCCACATATGTTTCCTTGCATAGATCACATTCTTGGATTTCTGGTGGAGACCATTTCTTGGTCTAAAATCCGTAGGTGTTAGCCTCTAGTATTATTGAAAATGGTCGCTCATGGCTATTTTCAAGGTCGCTCATGGCTATTTTCATAAAAAATGGGGGTTGTGTGGCCATTTATCATCGACTAGAGGCTCATAAACCTCACCCCACATATGTTTACTTGCCATAGATTACATTCTTGGATTTCTGGTGGAAACCATTTCTTGGTTAAAAACTCGTACGTGTTAGCCTTCGGTATTATTGAAAATGGTCGTTCATGGCTATTTTCAACAAAAATGGGGGTTGTGTGGCCATTGATCATCGACCAGAGGCTCATACACCTCACCCCACATATGTTTCCTTCCCATAGATCATATTCTTGGATTTCTGGTGGATACCATTTCTTGGTCAAAAATCCGTAGGTGTTAGCCTTCGGTATTATTGTAAATGGTCATTCATGGCTATTTTCGACAAAAATGGGGGTTGTGTGGCCATTGATCATCGACTAGAGGCTCATACACCTCACCCCACATATGTTTCCTTGCCATAGATCACATTCTTGGATTTCTGGTGGAGACCATTTCTTGGTCAAAAATCCGTAGGAGTTAGCCTTCGGTATTATTGAAAATGGTCGTTCATGGCTATTTTCGACAAAAATGGGGGTTGTGTGGCCATTGATCATCGACCAGAGGCTCATACACCTCACCCCACATATGTTTCCTTGCCATAGATCACATTCTTGGATTTCTGGTGGAGACCATTTTTGGTTAAAAACTCGTACGTGTTAGCCTTCGGTATTATTGAAAATGGTCATTCATGGCTATTTTCGGCAAAATGGGGGTTGTGTGGCCATTGATCGTCGACCAGAGGCTCATACACCTCACCCCACATATGTTTCCTTGCCATAGATCACATTCTTGGATTTCTGGTGGAGACCATTTCTTGGTCAAAAATCCGTAGGTGTTAGCCTTCGATATTATTGAAAATGGTCGTTCATGGCTATTTTCGACAAAAATGGGGGTTGTGTGGCCATTGATATTCGACCAGAGGCTCATACACCTCACTACACATATGTTTCCTTGCCATAGATCACATTCTTGGATTTCTGGTGGAGACCATTTCTTGGTCAAAAATCCGTAGGTGTTAGCCTTCGGTATTATTGAAAATGGTCATTCATGGCTATTTTCGACAAAAATGGGGGTTCTGTGGCCATTGATCATCGACCAGACGCTCATACACCTCACCCCACATATGTTTCCTTGCCATAGATCACATTCTTGGATTTCTGGTGGAGACCATTTCTTGGTCAAAAATCCGTAGGTGTTAGCCTTCGGTATTATTGTAAATGGTCATTCATGGCTATTTTCGACAAAAATGGGGGTTGTGTGGCCATTGATCATCGACCAGAGGCTCATACACCTCACCCCACATATGTTTCCTTGCCATAGATCACATTCTTGGATTTCTGGTGGAGACCATTTCTTGGTCAAAAATCCGTAGGTCTTAGCCTCTAGTATTATTGAAAATGGTCGCTCATGGCTATTTTCATAAAAAATGGGGGTTGTGTGGCCATTGATCATCGACCAGAGGTTCGTACACCTCACCCCACATATGTTTCCTTGCCATAGATTGCATTCTTGGATTTCTGGTGGAAACCATTTCTTGGTTAAAAACTCGTACGTGTTAGCCTTCGGTATTATTGAAAATGGTCATTCATGGCTATTTTCGGCAAAATGGGGGTTGTGTGGCCATTGATTATCGGCCAGATGCTCATACACCTCACCCCACATATGTTTCCTTGCCATAGATCACATTCTTGGATTTTTGGTGGAGACCATTTCTTGGTCAAAAATCCGTAGGTCTTAGCCTCTAGTATTATTGAAAATGTTCGCTCATGGCTATTTTCAAGGTCGCTCATGGCTATTTTCATAAAAAATGGGGGTTGTGTGGCCATTTATCATCGACTAGAGGCTCATAAACCTCACCCCACATATGTTTCCTTGCCATAGATTACATTCTTGGATTTCTGGTGGAAACCATTTCTTGGTTAAAAACTCGTACGTGTTAGCCTTCGGTATTATTGAAAATGGTCATTCATAGCTATTTTCAACAAAAATGGGGGTTGTGTGGCCATTGATCATCGACCAGAGGCTCATACACCTCACCCCACATATGTTTCGTTGCCATAGATCACATTCTTGGATTTCTGGTGGAGACCATTTCTTGGTCTAAAATCCGTAGGTGTTAGCCTCTAGTATTATTGAAAATGGTCGCTCATGGCTATTTTCAAGGTCGCTCATGGCTATTTTCATAAAAATGGGGGTTGTGTGGCCATTGATCATCGACCAGAGGCTCATACACCTCACCCCACATATGTTTCCTTGCCATAGATCACATTCTTGGATTTCTGGTGGAGACCATTTCTTGGTCAAATATCTGTAGCTGTTAGCCTTCGGTATTATTGTAAATGGTCATTCATGGCTATTTTCGACAAAAAATGGGGGTTGTGTGGCCATTGATCATCGACCAGATGCTCATACACCTCACCCCACATATGTTTCCTTGCCATAGATCACATTCTTGGATTTCTGGTGGAGACCATTTCTTGGTCTAAAATCCGTAGGTGTTAGCCTCTAGTATTATTGAAAATGGTCGCTCATGGCTATTTTCAAGGTCGCTCATGGCTATTTTCATAAAAAATGGGGGTTGTGTGGCCATTTATCATCGACTAGAGGCTCATAAACCTCACCCCACATATGTTTCCTTGCCATAGATCACATTCTTGGATTTCTGGTGGAGACCATTTCTTGGTTAAAAACTCGTACGTGTTAGCCTTCGGTATTATTGAAAATGGTCGTTCATGGCTATTTTCGACAAAAATGGGGGTTGTGTGGCCATTGATCATCGACCAGAGGCTCATACACCTCACCCCACATATGTATCCTTGCCATAGATCACATTCTTGGATTTCTGGTGGAGACCATTTCTTGGTCAAAAATCCGTAGGTGTTAGCCTTCGATATTATTGAAAATGGTCATTCATGGCTATTTTCGGCAAAATGGGGGTTGTGTGGCCATTGATCATCGACCAGACGCTCATAGACCTCACCCCACATATGTTTCCTTGCCATAGATCACATTCTTGGATTTCTGGTGGAGACCATTTCTTGGTCAAAAATCCATAGGTCTTAGCCTCTAATATTATTGAAAATGGTCGCTCATGGCTAATTTCATAAAAAAATGGGGGTTGTGTGGCCATTTATCATCGACTAGAGGCTCATAAATCTCACCCCACATATGTTTCCTTGCCATAGATCACATTCTTGGATTTCTGGTGGAGGCCATTTATTGGTCAAAAATCCGTAGGTGTTAGCCTTCGGTATTATTGAAAATGGTCGTTCATGGCTATTTTCGACAATAATGGGGGTTGTGTGGCCATTGATCATCGACCAGACGCTCATACACCTCACCCCACATATGTTTCCTTGCCATAGATCACATTCTTGGATTTCTGGTGGAGACCATTTCTTGGTCTAAAATCCGTAGGTGTTAGCCTTCGGTATTATTGTAAATGGTCATTCATGGCTATTTTCGACAAAAATGGGGGTTGTGTGGCCATTGATAATCGACCAGAGGCTCATACACCTCACCCCACATATGTTTCCTTGCCATAGATCACATTCTTGGATTTCTGGTGGAGACCATTTCTTGGTCAGAAATCCGTAGGTCTTAGCCTCTAGTATTATTGAAAATGGTCGCTCATGGCTATTTTCATAAAAAATGGGGGTTGTGTGGCCATTGATCATCGACCAGAGGTTCGTACACCTCACCCCACATATGTTTCCTTGCCATAGATTACATTCTTGGATTTCTGGTGGAAACCATTTCTTGGTTAAAAACTCGTACGTGTTAGCCTTCGGTATTATTGAAAATGGTCATTCATGGCTATTTTCGGCAAAATGGGGGTTGTGTGCCCATTGATTATCGGCCAGATGCTCATACACCTCACCCCACATATGTTTCCTTGCCATAGATCACATTCTTGGATTTTTGGTGGAGACCATTTCTTGGTCAAAAATCCGTAGGTCTTAGCCTCTAGTATTATTGAAAATGTTCGCTCATGGCTATTTTCAAGGTCGCTCATGGCTATTTTCATAAAAAATGGGGGTTGTGTGGCCATTTATCATCGACTAGAGGCTCATAAACCTCACCCCACATATGTTTCCTTGCCATAGATTACATTCTTGGATTTCTGGTGGAAACCATTTCTTGGTTAAAAACTCGTACGTGTTAGCCTTCGGTATTATTGAAAATGGTCATTCATGGCTATTTTCAACAAAAATGGGGGTTGTGTGGCCATTGATCATCGACCAGAGGCTCATACACCTCACCCCACATATGTTTCGTTGCCATAGATCACATTCTTGGATTTCTGGTGGAGACCATTTCTTGGTCAAAAATCCGTAGGTGTTAGCCTTCAGTATTATTGAAAATGGTCATTCATGCCATTTCTTGGTTAAAAACTCGTACGTGTTAGCCTTCGGTATTATTGAAAATGGTCATTCATGGCTATTTTCGACAAAAATGGGGGTTGTGTGGCCATTGATCATCGACCAGAGGCTCGTACACCTCACCCCACATATGTTTCCTTGCCATAGATCACATTCTTGGATTTCTGGTGGAGACCATTTCTTGGTCTAAAATCCGTAGGTGTTAGCCTCTAGTATTATTGAAAATGGTCGCTCATGGCTATTTTCAACGTCGCTCATGGCTATTTTCATAAAAATGGGGGTTGTGTGGCCATTGATCATCGACCAGAGGCTCATACACCTCACCCCACATATGTTTCCTTGCCATAGATCACATTCTTGGATTTCTGGTGGAGACCATTTCTTGGTCAAATATCTGTAGCTGTTAGCCTTCGGTATTATTGTAAATGGTCATTCATGGCTATTTTCGACAAAAATGAGGGTTGTGTGGCCATTGATCATCGACCAGACGCTCATACACCTCACCCCACATATGTTTCCTTGCCATAGATCACATTCTTGGATTTCTGGTGGAGATCATTTCTTGGTCTAAAATCCGTAGGTGTTAGCCTCTAGTATTATTGAAAATGGTCGCTCATGGCTATTTTCAAGGTCGCTCATGGCTATTTTCATAAAAAATGGGGGTTGTGTGGCCATTTATCATCGACTAGAGGCTCATAAACCTCACCCCACATATGTTTCCTTGCCATAGATCACATTCTTGGATTTCTGGTGGAGACCATTTCTTGGTTAAAAACTCGTACGTGTTAGCCTTCGGTATTATTGAAAATGGTCGTTCATGGCTATTTTCGACAAAAATGGGGGTTGTGTGGCCATTGATCATCGACCAGAGGCTCATACACCTCACCCCACATATGTATCCTTGCCATAGATCACATTCTTGGATTTCTGGTGGAGACCATTTCTTGGTCAAAAATCCGTAGGTGTTAGCCTTCGATATTATTGAAAATGGTCATTCATGGCTATTTTCGGCAAAATGGGGGTTGTGTGGCCATTGATCATCGACCAGACGCTCATAGACCTCACCCCACATATGTTTCCTTGCCATAGATCACATTCTTGGATTTCTGGTGGAGACCATTTCTTGGTCAAAAATCCGTAGGTCTTAGCCTCTAATATTATTGAAAATGGTCGCTCATGGCTATTTTCATAAAAAAATGGGGGTTGTGTGGCCATTTATCATCGACTAGAGGCTCATAAATCTCACCCCACATATGTTTCCTTGCCATAGATCACATTCTTGGATTTCTGGTGGAGACCATTTCTTGGTCAAAAATCCGTAGGTGTTAGCCTTCGGTATTATTGAAAATGGTCGTTCATGGCTATTTTCGACAATAATGGGGGTTGTGTGGCCATTGATCATCGACCAGACGCTCATACACCTCACCCCGCATATGTTTCCTTGCCATAGATCACATTCTTGGATTTCTGGTGGAGACCATTTCTTGGTCTAAAATCCGTAGGTGTTAGCCTCTAGTATTATTGAAAATGGTCGCTCATGGCTATTTTCAAGGTCGCTCATGGATATTTTCATAAAAAATGGGGGTTGTGTGGCCATTTATCATCGACTAGAGGCTCATAAACCTCACCCCACATATGTTTCCTTGCCATAGATTACATTCTTGGATTTCTGGTGGAAACCATTTCTTGGTTAAAAACTCGTACGTGTTAGCCTTCGGTATTATTGAAAATGGTCATTCATGGCTATTTTCGGCAAAATGGGGGTTGTGTGGCCATTGATCGTCGACCAGAGGCTCATACACCTCACCCCACATATGTTTCCTTGTCGTAGATCACATTCTTGGATTTCTGGTGGAGACCATTTCTTGGTCAAAAATCCGTACGTGTTAGCCTTTGGTATTTTTGAAAATGGTCATTCATGGCTATTTTCGACAAAAATGGGGGTTGTGTGGCCATTGATCATCGACTAGAGGCTCATACACCTCACCCCACATATGTTTCCTTGCCATAGATCACATTCTTGGATTTCTGGTGGAGACCATTTCTTGGTCAAAAATCCGTAGGTGTTAGCCTTCGATATTATTGAAAATGGTCGTTCATGGCTATTTTCGACAAAAATGGGGGTTGTGTGGCCATTGATCATCGACCAGACGCTCATATACCTCACCCCACATATGTTTCCTTGCCATAGATCACATTCTTGGATTTCTGGTGGAGACCATTTCTTGGTCTAAAATCCGTAGGTGTTAGCCTCTAGTATTATTGAAAATGGTCGCTCATGGCTATTTTCAAGGTCGCTCATGGCTATTTTCATAAAAAATAGGGGTTGTGTGGCCATTGATCATCGACCAGAGGCTCATACACCTCACCCCACATATGTTTCCTTGCCATAGATCACATTCTTGGATTTCTGGTGGAGACCATTTCTTGGTCAAAAATCCGTAGGTGTTAGCCTTCGGTATTATTGTAAATGGTCATTCATGGCTATTTTCGACAAAAATGGGGGTTGTGTGGCCATTGATCATCGACCAGAGGCTCATTCACCTCACCCCACATATGTTTCCTTGCCATAGATCACATTCTTGGATTTCTGGTGGAGACCATTTCTTGGTCTAAAATCCGTAGGTGTTAGCCTCTAGTATTATTGAAAATGGTCGCTCATGGCTATTTTCAAGGTCGCTCATGGCTATTTTCATAAAAAATGGGGGTTGTGTGGCCATTTATCATCGACTAGAGGCTCATAAACCTCACCCCACATATGTTTCCTTGCCATAGATTACATTCTTGGATTTCTGGTGGAAACCATTTCTTGGTTAAAAACTCGTACGTGTTAGCCTTCGGTATTATTGAAAATGGTCATTCATGGCTATTTTCGGCAAAATGGGGGTTGTGTGGCCATTGATCGTCGACCAGAGGCTCATACACCTCACCCCACATATGTTCCTTGTCGTTGATCACATTCTTGGATTTCTGGTGGAGACCATTTCTTGGTCAAAAATCCGTAGGTGTTAGCCTTCAATATTATTGAAAATGGTCGTTCATGGCTATTTTCGACAAAAATGGGGGTTGTGTGGCCATTGATCGTCGACCAGAGGCTCATACACCTCACCCCACATATGTTTCCTTGCCATAGATCACATTCTTGGATTTCTAGTGGAGACCATTTCTTGGTTAAAAACTCGTACGTGTTAGCCTTCGGTATTATTGAAAATGGTCATTCATGGCTATTTTCGGCAAAATGGGGGTTGTGTGGCCATTGATCGTCGACCAGAGGCTCATACACCTCACCCCACATATGTTTCCTTGCCATAGATCACATTCTTGGATTTCTGGTGGAGACCATTTCTTGGTCAAAAATTCGTAGGTGTTAGCCTTCAGTGTCATTGAAAATGGTCGTTCATGGCTATTTTCGACAAAAATTAGGGTTGTGTGGCCATTGATCGTCGACCAGAGGCTCATACACCTCACCCCACATATGTTTCCTTGCCATAGATCACATTCTTGGATTTATTGTGGAGACCATTTCTTGGTCAAAAATCCGTAGGTGTTAGCCTTCAGTGTCATTGAAAATGGTCGTTCATGGCTATTTTCGACAAAAATTAGGGTTGTGTGGCCATTGATCGTCGACCAGAGGCTCATACACCTCACCCCACATATGTTTCCTTGCCATAGATCACATTCTTGGATTTCTGGTGGAGACCATTTCTTGGCCAAAAATCCGTAGGTGTTAGCCTTTGGTATTTTTGAAATGGTCATTCATGGCTATTTTCGACAAAAATGGGGGTTGTGTGGCCATTGATCTTCGACCAGAGGCTCATAAACCTCACCCCACATATGTTTCCTTGCCATAGATTACATTCTTGGATTTATGGTGGAGACCATTTCTTGGTCAAAATACGTAGGTGTTAGCCTTCAGTGTCATTGAAAATGGTCGTTCATGGCTATTTTCATAAAAAATGGGGGTTGTGTGGCCATTGATCATCGACCAGAGGCTCGTACACCTCACCCCACATATGTTTCCTTGCCATAGATCACATTCTTGGATTTCTGGTGGAGACCATTTCTTGGTCAAAAATCCGTAGGTGTTAGCCTTCGATATTATTGAAAATGGTCGTTCATGGCTATTTTCGACAAAAATGGGGGATGTGTGGCCATTGATCATCGACCAGACGCTCATACACCTCACCCCACATATGTTTCCTTGCCATAGATCACATTCTTGGATTTCTGGTGGAGACCATTTCTTGGTCTAAAATCCGTAGGTGTTAGCCTCTAGTATTATTGAAAATGGTCGCTCATGGCTATTTTCAAGGTCGCTCATGGCTATTTTCATAAAAAATGGGGGTTGTGTGGCCATTTATCATCGACTAGA